>NC_084639.1:12282122-12347122 GCF_033978795.1 Nerophis ophidion | reverse complement strand
GATGAGGGTTTGGTATTTTTTTGAGTTTGCGTTCATACGCCTCCTCTATCCTCTCTTCCCAGGGTACTGTCAGCTCGATAAGCACCACCTGTTTGGTTCCTTTAGACCACAGAACAATATCAGGTCTCAGGGTAGTGTGGGCTATCTCCTCAGGGAATTTCAGCTGCTTCTTCAGGTCGACCCGCATCTCCCAGTCGCTTGCCGTGGCCAGGATTCCTTTGTTTCTCCCTCCTGCTGCTGCGCTTTCACCTGCCCTGATGAAGTGGATGAAGCGAGGCCCATTAGAGAGCTGCCTTGTCCTCTTCCTGGCCTGCTCAACACCCTCTGCCAGCTGAGCAAGGATCTGGTCATGACGCCACCGGAACTTGCCATCTGCTAAACTTGAGTGACAAGAGGAGAGGACATGCTCCAGGTTGGCTATCTTTCCGCAGAGTGTACAGCTGGGACTCTCTACCATTCCCCAAGTATGGAAGTTTGATGGGGTGGGCAGGACATCATATGTAGAACACAGCAGGAACTTAATCCGGTGGCCTTCCATGCTCCAGATGTCCTTCCAGGTTAGAGATCTGTCTTTTACACTCTCCCATCTAGTCCAGGTGCATTGCTTGTTCATGGTTACTGCCTTGACATGCCGGCTTTCCTCTTCAGCCTTTCGGACCTCCCTCTGCACCAAACCTCGCCGCTCCTTTGGGTCAGCTTTGTTCCAATTTGTTCTGGAAGAGCAACCCAGACCAAGTCTTCCCTGGGCTACTGATCCCACAATGTCCGCGTGATGCAGTCGATCCTCCGCCTCCCTCAGTGCTTCGCTAGCTGACCACTTTATGCCTGACCTGACGACAATGCCTGCTTGTCGTACTCGCTCGTCTTCGCTGTCTCGTAGCATCATCGCCTGGCGTGTTTTTGTCACCTTGTACTCCTCCACCACTGATGTTATTGGCAGCTGTAGCTTGCTTCCTGTGCTGTACAGTCCAATGGAACAGAAGCTTCTTGGGACACCCAGCCTCTCCAGACTCTCAACTGTGGATACAGGTACCTCATAAACTAGGAGTGGCCAGAGCAGACGGGGGAGAACCCCATGTTGGTAACCCCAGGCCTTATACTTGCCCGGGAGGCCGCTCTTTTCTAGGGATGTCATCCAGGCTTCTGCTTGGCTAAGCATTTCTTTCACACTCAGTCGGTCATTGAGATCTGCCCTGTACCACTTCCCCAAGCACTTCACAGGTTTCTCTTGGACAGTTGGGATGATGTTCTCCCTGATCTTGAAGCGAAACCGTTCCTGAACACGCCCTTTCTTCAGAACTAGGCTTCTGGACTTTGCCGGTTTGAACTTCATCCTTGCCCAATTAGTGAGCTCAATCAGGTCCTCCAAAATGCATCTTCCTCCTGGCACTGATCTTGCTGTGATGCTAAGGTCGTCCATGAACGCTCTAATGGGTAGCATCTGGATTCCGCTTGCAAGGACTGCGCCTCGACATAACTTATCTGCCGACTTGACAAGAAGGTTCATCGCTGTAGAAAATAAAATCACTGAAATTGTGCAGCCAGTGACAATGCCCACTTCTAGTCTATGCCAGTTGGTGGTGAATTCTCCGCAGGTGAATCGCATGTTGAATCTGTCAAAGTACTGCCGCAAGAGTTTCTGTAATTGCTCTGGTACGTGGTAGGTCTTTAAAGTCAGCTCCACTAATTTGTGGGGTATCGTTCCATAGGCATTTGTTAGATCAAGCCACAGAACTGCTAGGTCTCCGTGGTTCCTCTTTGCATCCTCGATGATCTTGGAGATTACGCTGGTGTGTTCGAGACAGCCAGATACCCCTGGAATGCCACCTTTTTTAACTGAAGTGTCCATGTAACCGTTGTCCAATATGAAGGTGGTCAACTTCTTTTCCAGAATCCCCAGGAAGAGCTTAGCTTCCACATTGAGGAGGGAAATGGTACGGAATTGCTTTATCCCTGAAGAGTTTTCTTCCTTAGGGATGAAGCATCCCTCAGCCACCAGTCATTCATCAGCAAGGAAATTCTTCCTCCATGCCACCGTCAGTAGCTTCCAGAGTCGTTTCCTGAGCCTTTCGCAATGCTTGTAAACACTGTACGAGATGCCATTTGGCCCTGGGGCTGATTTTCCTCTTGCCTTCTTAAGGAAGCTACTGACTTCCTGCCAGCTTGGTTTCTCCGTCTTAAAAGGAATAGTTGGTTCAGCTGGTTTAATGAGCCTCTCCATCTCCTCCAAATTGTCCTCCCTCCTGGGATCGCTGTGGACCTGCCGAAGGTGCGCCTCCACCTCTTCCTTTGTTGCTTTCAACTCTCCTGATCTTTTATCACCCAGGAGTTTCGACAGGTAGTTGAATGGGTTCTTTGTGAAGACCACCCTTTCCTTCAACCGCTGCTTCCTGTTCCTGCGGTGACACTCAGCTCGTCGCAAGATCTTAATTCGCTCCCTCAGGCCGTTTCGCAATTCTGTGAGAGCTGGTTTCTCGTCTGCTGTTGCTTCACGAAAGGCCTTCTTAAGCCTCCGCAAATCTCCTCTAAGGATTGCTATCTCCTTCAGGCGTCTGTTTTCCTTGGGCTGGATGTTTACTCTGCCTTTTCGTTCTTTCTTTCCGCAGCGATCAGCGCCTATACTCCAGATTATCGAGGACATGGCCTTGAGCTTCTTTCCCACGTCTCCTGCGAGTGCCGCTTCCAGCACCTGGTCGACATCACAGTCAAACATATCCCATTCTTTCTTTTCAGCTGCAGTTGGCAAGTTCACTCGTTCTTTCCGAACGTCTCCAGCACAAGTGTTCTGGCCATGCCGTCTGGTGTCCTGAGTGACTTCCCTCTCACTGTGGTGCCCTGCTGCCTCCGTCACACCAGCGATGCTTCTCCTGCCCCCCATGTCCATCATGTGCCTGGAGATGCTGGGGACTGTGGTTTGTGTCCTGCCCCAGCCTCTCCTCCGTCTCACCAGGTTTCCCTGTGCGTTGCACATTACTTTCAGGTTGCATTTTGGTCTGTATACATACAAAAAAAAAAAAAATATATATATATATATATATATATATATATATATATATATATATATATATATACATACATATATATATACATATATACATACATATATATATACATGCATACATATGCATATACATATATATATGTATATATATATATATATATATATATATATATATATATATATATATATATATATAATTTTTGTTTCACTACTTTTGATTTGTTCTGTGTCGTGTTTGTGTCTCCTTTCAATTGCTCTGTTTATTGCAGTTCTGAGTGTTGCTGGGTCAGGTTTGGTTTTGGAATTGGATTGCATTGTTATGGTATTGTTGTGTATTGTTTTGTTCGATTGATTAAAAAAAACAAATAGATTTTTTTAAAAATGAGAATCGATTCTGAATCACACAACGTGAGAATCGCTATTTGTATTCGAATCGATTTTTTTCCCACACCCCTCATATACACACACACTTACATATATATATATATATATATATACACACACACACACACACACACACACACACACACACACACACACACACACACACACACACACACACACACACACACACACACACACACACACACACACACACACACACACACACAGCCCAAAAGTTTGGACACATTCAATGCGTTTGCTTTGTTTTCATGACTATATACATTGCAGATTGTCACTGAAAGCATCAAAACTATGAATGAACACACGTGGAGTTATGTACTTAACAAAAAAGGTGAAATAAATGAAAATATGTTGTATATTCTAGTTTTTATATACAAACACAATACTCAATATAACTGAATATTCAGAGTATGTGAACGTTTGACTCCTGCCTTGTTTACTTCCGTGACGACCTCTAAGTTTTGTAATCAATCAGAAACATCAAGCAGTTCAAATGCATCAAAACATGGATAAGTGAGGAAAGAGTGGTTTGTATTTTCCTATCATGCATTGCAGGGGATTTCAATGGGTGTGATTTTGAAATGTGTGTTAATACTCACAAAGTTCAGTGAGCAGGTTGTGTTATGTGTGACCATGTGTAGTGACCTTTTGTGTTGGTTTATTTGAGTCATGAGTGGGGAAGGTTGTTTGGATTGCGGTCATAAAATACGGCTCTGCCAACACTTCAAAGTGCAATTCATAGTCATTAACCTGAATTACTCATGTTTTCCACAAGATGGCGACACAAATGCAGCAATAATACAGTCAGATTAATTTAGTGGCACCCCTCGGACCAAATTAAACTCGCTTTGTGGGCCAAACTGAACACATAGTTAGGACACCCCTGGCCTAGATTAATTAATCAAGGTCCTCACAAATATTGATAGAATCATGAAGCTCTAAATGCATTGGCGAAAAAGTTCATTTGTGCCCATGCCCCAATTTTTTTTTTACATTGTTAAAATTAAATGTGGGCAACGCCCTAAAGACCGCGGCCTGTGCGTGTGTCAACCATTGCCCACATCTGCGGTCCTCTCCAAGGTTTCTCATTGTCATCCCACTGGGTTGAATTTTTCCTTGCCCTGATTTAGGATCTTAACCGAGGATGTCGTTGTGGTTTGTGCAGCCCTTTGAGACACTTGTGATTTAGGGCTATATAAATAAACATTAATTGATTGATTGAGGGCAGCACGGTGGCAGAGGGACGAGTGCGTCTGCCTCACAATACAAAGGTCCTGAGTAGTCCTGGGTTCAATCCCGGGCTCGGGCATGTCCTCCCCGTGACTGCGTGGGTTCCCTCCGGGTACTCCGGCTTCCTCCCACTTCCAAAGACATGCACCTGGGGATGGGGATAGGTTTATTGGCAACACTAAATTGGCCCTAGGGTGTGAATGTGGTCTGTCTATCTGTGTTGGCCCTGCGATGAGGTAGCTACTTGTCCAGGGTGTACCACACCTTCCGCCGGATTGCAGCTGAGATAGGCACCAGTGCCCACCGCCACCCCAAAGGGAATAAGCGGTAGAAAATGGATGGATGGATGGATGATTGATTGATCGTGAGGCAGCGCACATTTCCACGATGACGATAACAGTAGTTATATTTAGACATACTGTAGCAACCAAAACAAGAACACAAAGTAATGCGATCCCTTGTCCTTTATTTAAATTTAGTTCTGCTCTCAAACACTATTAATGCAGCAGAGAATAAACTTGATTGCAACACAGAAAGTTTCTCAAACAAATCAAATGTTCAAACATTTTACAAAGTGATCGCTGCAGACACAAGCGGTCAGATTGTATTCCACAAGATGATCAGAGTGATATTTTTAAGAGACATTTTCTTTGATGTACTTTCGTTTTCGTGCTGACTTTATTACCTTTATGAATCACCTTTTTCGGGACTCTATGAAAGCTATTTCCTATAACTGTATTTAAACGACTGAAACACCCAAAAACAGAAAATCAATAAGACATTTTCTGCTCAAACTCTACACTAGGGTTGTACGGTATACCGGTATTAGTATAAATACTAATGACTCATTTTCAGTACTACACCGCCTCTGAAAAGTACTGGTCCCCCACCCCCTGCGCCCCCGTCGTCACGTTGTTTTATTGTTGGTTTACCAGCAGACGAGCATGTTCGGCAGTGCACAATCACAGAGTACTTACAAGCAGACAAGGTGTGTAGACAGAAAAGGGAGAACAGACGCATGTTGACTTAAAAACTAACGATTAAGGTGAAGTCATAACACTAAAACACCCTCAGAAAGAGGTACTTTAAGACATTGCTAGCTAGCTAGCGGCTAATGTCCATCCGCCATCGGCAGTGTTGTAGCTACTTCTAAATAACTAATCCTTGCCTCCATGGTGACGAAAAAGTAAGTTTCTTACAAGTATCATCCCTGCAGGATGAGGAAAAGCTAAACATGCTTCACTCCACACCGTAGATCACCGGCATCACAATGTAAACAAACGCCATTGGTGGATCTACACATGACATCCACTATATCTAGTTGATACTACTATGATTATGTCGATATTTTTTGGCAAAACAACATCTTCTTTCGTTTTTTTAAAGTTCATATTATGTTTATAAACTCAGGAAATAGGTACCTGGACAGATGAGGACTTTGAATATGACCAATGTATGATCCTGTAACTACTTGGTATCTGATTGATACCCAAATTTGTGGCATCATCCAAAACTAATGTAAAATATCAAACAACAGAAGAACAAGTGTTTTTTACATTTTAACAGAAATTTACATAGAACATGTTAAAAACGAAAGTAAGCAGATATTAACAAGTAGATTAAAGGCTTACTGAAATGAGATTTTCTTATTCAAACGGGAATAGCAGGTCCATTCTATGTGTCATACTTGATCATTTCGCGATATTGCCATATTTTTGCTGAAAGGATTTAGTAGAGAAAATCGACGATAAAGTTCGCCACTTTTGGTACTTCCTGAAAAAGCCTCGCCTTTACTGGAAGTCGCAGACGATGACGTCACATGTTGATGGCACCTCATATATTCACATTGATTTTAATGGGAGTCTCCAACAAAAACAGTTATTCGGACCGAGAAAACGACAATTTCCCCATTAATTTGAGCGAGGATGAATGATTCGTGTTTGAGGATATTGATAGTGACGGACTACAAAAAAAAAAAAAAAAACAGTTAAAAAAACAAAAAACGCGATAGCATTGGACGTACTCCGATGTTTTTAAACACATTTACTAGGATAATTTTGGGAAATCCCTTATCTTTCTATTGTGTTGCTAGTGTTTTAGTGAGTTTAATATTACCTGATAGTCAGAAGGATGTCTCCACGGCCGGGTGTTGACGCGCAGTGTCTCAGGGGAGTCGACGGCAGCTATGGACGGCACAAGCTCAGCTTTTATCCGGTAAGAACTGACTTTTTAACCACAATTTTCTCACCGAAACCTGCTGGTTGACATTTGGTCTGGATTCATGTTCGCTTGACCGCGCTCAGATCCATAGTAAATTTTCACCTCAGGGAATTTTAGACAAGGAATCACCGTGTGTTTGTGTGGCTAAAGGCTAAAGCTTCCCACCTCCATCTTTCTACTGCGATTTCTTCAATATTAATTGAACAAATTGCAAAAGATTTAGCTCCACAGATGTCCAAAATACTGTGTAATTATGCCGTTAAAGCAAACAAATTTTAACTGTGTGTGTGCGTAGCGCTCACACTTCCTAAAACCCTGTGACGACACGCGTCCACGTCATCATTACACAACGTTTTCAAGACGAAACTCCCGGGAAATTTAAAATTGTAATTTAGTAAACTAAAAAAAGCCGTATTGGCATGTGTTGCAATGTTAATATTTAATCATTGATATATAAACTATCAGATTGCGTGGTCGGTAGTAGTGGGTTTTAGTAGGCCTTTATAATAACACATTTTCTAACACTTGTGCTTAATAATGTTGACAAAATAATAGAATGTTAAATGACATAATATGTTACTGCATATGCCAGCAGCTAAATTAGGAGCCTTTGTTTGTTTACTTACTACCGGTACTAAAAGACAAGTTGTCTTGTATGGTCACTATTTTATTAAAGGACAAACTTGCACTAAGAAACATATGTTTAATGTACCCTAAGATTTTTTGTTAAAATAAAGCCAATAATGAATTTTTTTGTGGTTCCCTTTGTTTAGAAAAAAAAACGAAAATATCGAAATAATATTGGTACTGGTACCAAAGTATTGGTATCGGGACAACCCTACGTCATATGCAACCCAGCTATAATGCTTCCAATAACCAGTCAATGTTGCAGCAAATAAAGCCTATAAAGCATTTAAGTCCCATCTTAAAACTCATTTGTATACGCTAGCCTTTAAATAAGTCCCCCTTTTAAACCAGTTGATCTGCCGTCTCTTTTCTGCTCTGCCCCCTTCTCCTGCGTGGAGAGGTTATCAGGTGACCACAGATGATGCGCTAGCTGTTCCAAGTGGGGACCCGGGGTGGAGCACTCGTTTGTGCATCAGTTGATTGTCTCCACTCAAGATGACCCCTGCTGGCCCCACTATGGACTGGACTCTCACACTATTCACTAGATCCACTCGAAGTCCATTGTACCGGTTGCCTTGGGGAGTGGGGGGTTGTATGTGGGAGGTGGGGGGGTCCCCACATCTGCGGTCCCCTCCAAGGTTTCTCATTGGGTTGAGTTTTTTCTTGCCCTGATGTGGGATCTGAGCAGAAAATGTCGTTGTGGCTTGTGCAGCCCTTTGAGACACTAGTGATTTAGGGCTATATAAATAAACTTTGATTGATAAGTTTTTTTTTAGCTCAATTAAGTCTTTCTGGGTGAGGTTTCCTTCATTGTCCCCTGACAGAGGGCAGGCATGAGGTCACCAAGCGAAGAAAAAGGAGAAGTGGCAGCACGTTGACTCTTCACAGGGGCCATAGCCGCCTTGTGAAAGCAGCTCATACATTTAAAGGCCTACTGAAACCCACTACTACCGACCACGCAGCCTGATAGTTTATATATCAAAGATGAAATCTTAACATTGCAACACATGCCAATACGGCCGGTTTAGTTTACTAAATTGCAATTTTAAATTTACCGCGAAGTGTCCTGTTGAAAACGTCGCGGAATGATGACGCTTATGTTGACGCGTGCTTTTGACGTTATTGGTTGGAGAGGACATTTCAGCCGAGCACCACTCATGGCTAAAAGTCGTCTCTTTTCATTGCATAATTACACAGTATTTTGGACTTCTGTGTTGCTGAATCTTTTGCAATTTGTTCAATTAATAATGGAGACTATAAAGATCAATGCTGTTGGTGGAAAGCGGTGGATTGCAGCTGCCTTTAGCAACCGAAACACAGCCGGTTTTTTTTGTTTGTTGTGAAGCTTTAACACAGAGCGATCGAGTGAACATGTTTCTCTACCACATGTCAACCAATTGTGATATTAAGTCGGGTCTTACCGGTGACTTCAGCGGATTATGCGACCTCCTCCTGCAGCTGTCAAATAGGCAGCTGTGATCTCGGCTCCTCCATTGGCTTCTCTCAGAGACACTGGCGTTCACCGCAGCCCTCCGACTTTCCGGTACTATTTAATCTCACTAAAACACTAGCAACACAATAAGCGGATAAGGGATTTTCCAGAATTATCCTAGTAAATGTGTCTAATAACATCTGAATCACTCCCACTGCAATCGCCTTTTTTTTTTCTAGTCCTTTACTCTAAATTTCCTCATCCACGACTCTTTCATCCTCGCTCAAATTAATGGGGAAATTGTCGCTTTCTCGGTCCGAATCTTTCTTGTTGCTTGTGGCTATGATTATAAACAATGTGAGGATGTGAGGAGCCCTAAAACCCGTGACATCACGCGCACATCGTCTGCTACTTCCGGTAACTTTTTTTTTTTTTTCCAAGATGGCGCTGCTGCAGTGGCTGCTGTTGGCAGGAGCTCTATGCTCTTGTGTCATCCTTTTGTGTTTCCCTATTGTTTTCATGTGTTATTATATTTTTTTGCCTTTTGGTCCAGGACCCTTTGGGACTGTGTGACAAGGGGTGGCACTTTCGTGACCTCTGTGGTGATTTTTTTGTGGACTTCTGGATCTGCCTCCCGGGAGCCTTTTGGCCATGGAGACCAGCTGCTGGGTGTCTGCCACACCGGAGTCGGTTTGGAGGGACTGGAGGAGATGCGGATGAGGGGACAGGGCTGCAGAGCTAGCACTGAGCGCTGGGACGGAGAGGCTTCGCGGTGTCTTGGCTGGTTGAGCAGGTGTCGGACACCTCAGTCACCTTGGACGTATCATCGCTCATCATGGGGCGGCATAGCTCGGTTGGTAGAGCGGCCGTGCCAGCAACTTGAGGGTTGCAGGTTCGATTCTCGCTTCCGCCATCCTAGTCACTGCCGTTGTGTCCTTGGGCAAGACACGTTACCCACCAACTCCCAGTGCCACCCACACTGGTTTAAATGTAACTTAGATATTGGGTGTCACTATGTAAAGCGCTTTGAGTCACTAGAGAAAAGCGCTATATAAATATAATTCACTTCACCCATGCGGACTGGACACTGGCCGAGAGTGGAGTCGGCAGTCTTGGTTGCTTTGTTGGGTCTGCTCCCGTCTGTGGCCATGCTCCCTCCACCCCAGAGGACGATGGCGTGGAACACCACAGTGGATATGTTTCTTTTACTTTTTATTCATAGCTGTATGTAGAAGTGTCTGGTTGTATCTGCTGCTTTAATGTATTTAATGTCCTCTGTGTTCTTTGATGTTTCCCTCTTACACACATGTAAGAAGGATTTGTACTATGGCTATGAGTTGTTTTTTTCCCTTGGCCTCAGTCTGCACCCCCTCTCCAGGGCCCAGGCTAAGACCGATTTTTTATTTTTATTTTATTTTTAATCTTCTATTTCCCCCCCCCTTGTTTACCTGTATCATCTTTTTTGTAAGGGGCGCTGGAAGCGGGCAGACCTGTCAGCGATCCTGTTCTGTCTCCCTGTAATGTTTGTCTGATCTTGAATGGGATTGTGCTGAAAATTGTAATTTTCCTGAAGGAACTCTCCTGACGGAATAAATAAAGTACTATCTAATCTAATCTGAAGGCAAGGCTTTTTTTATTGGCGACCAAAAGTTGCAAACTTTATCGTCGATGTTCGTAGCTGAGATAGGCGCCAGCGCCCCCCGCGACCCAGAAAGGGAATAAGCGGTAGAAAATGGATGGATGGATGGGTTCTCTACTAAATCCTTTCAGCAAAAATATGGCAATATCGCGAAATGATCAAGTATGACACATAGAATGGACCTGCTATCCCCGTTTAAATAAGAAAATCTCATTTCAGTAGGCCTTTAAAGTCCCCTCTGACGTCACTACTTGACTCGACTGGTCGCCTTTAACTCCTTTTGTCATGAGGTAGAGCACTTTACAAGTGTCGGAGGGAATGAGGAATGTGCTCCTGCAGGTTTTGTGGGGTTTTTTTACCCCCTCCTGGCTTCCATTGAAAGGTCAAGAGATCGAGTTAGGCACTAATCCACTCTCAAGCATCTCATGAACTCCTGCATGTGAACACTGAATCTGTTCTTAGAGTCAGAAGTCCAACCCAAACATTTCCAAATAACACTTCCTTATTATCTTACGTTCTCTTCACTCTTCGAACAGTTTAGTGACTAAATACTCACCAGTAGCTACTTTGGGTCAGAGGTCAAGAAGGACTTGAGCCGTGACACAACACTTAAAAGGCTTGCACACAGTTGTACTGATAGAAAAGGGACGTTTATGAGGTAGGGTTGTACGGTATACAAGTATTAGTATTAGTAACACTCCTCTTAACAAAATTGGTGCAGTTCTGTTTTTATTATCACAAAAAAAGGGTTATTATCTTTAAAAATAGGGGGGGAAATTGTTATGGATTTCATGAAGTGTACATTTATTTCATGTATTTATTTTCAGTTGACATGTTTAAATATTTTTTTTTATATAAAAAATACATACAGTAGATTTGCATTCTTCACAAGCACAAAAAATTGCTTCTCTAAGCAGAAGTTGTTTGCTGATTAATCTGGCAGATACCCGATTCTTTCGGGAATTTCTGCATGATTTCTTTTCCCCCGCATGCATGGTATCACTTTGCCTAAAACATATTCATTACTCGCAAGAAATAAAAGAACTCCATGGAATAATCAAGTTGGAGCCATGTCTTTCCAGAAGTGTGTGTGTGCACGTTTCTGTGCAACCACTTGGGCTTGGCCGTGAAGGTCAGCAAACACAAAGCATTCCACATGAGCTTCCTTATTCAAATGGAGAAAATTCCAAAGTGAACTGAACGATACCAATTATAGATATGGCCGCACAAAGAGGCCGAGACAATGTCAGATTCACACAGGATATCCGTCAATGAGGAAACCCTGTGAATCAATAGGAAACAAGACAGCATGAGCACGACTATGTGCTGGCCTGGGGTCCCTGAAGGCAGCATGCTCTTCAACCAGGTGCCTTCCTTTGTGTGTGCGTGTGTCTGTGTATGTGCGTGTTTGTGTTTCCTGTTTACTGACCTCCTTATTTGGGTGTTTTTAGGTGCCTCAAGTCAACAACTTCCTGTGCGCCACGCTGAACCATCGCATTGTTTGGAAGCTGAGTTCTGGCTCTTTATGGCGTGACCGGTGAGTTTTAGTAGTTCGACTGTTAATAAAACAAAGAATGTCAAAAAGATCTGAAATGCAACTCTTTTTTTTCTTAACACTTCTGTCATTTTCCATTCAAGAAATGACAGTGGTGTATTGTTTACCTGTCTCAATATAAACAACATTTGACGTTTAACTTCATCATAGTGGTACATGCTGAGTCCTATCATTGTTTTCATGTCTTAACAGCACGAGTGGTTAACTTCTTGTTACACTTTAAGAACATGATAGATGTTGGCAAGTCAGCAGGCATGTGAAATTTCCCTGAAAACACAGAAATATGCGTTTTAAAAAATAAATTTTCGCGTCAAAATATCACTTCTGCGTTTTTTTAAATGAAGTATCAAGAAAAATATGATTTAAAATTTGTACTCTCTGTTCCTCTTGCCTGAATGGCTCACTGAATTCAATCATCAACCATATACTTTATTAAAATTACAGGACTGGAAGACAAACACTAATTATCTAACCATCCAACGAGCTTACTTGTTGTCGCCTGCTTTCGCTCTCCGAGCCACAACGTTGACGGCTATCCACTTTGCTGCCAACTATATTTGGATGATTACACATTGAACACTGTTAGTTCCAATGCCGTTGTAGTTGTAGAGTATTTAGTAGCAGCCAGCGAGAAGGTGTATTTTTGACGTGACAAATGTAAACAGAGGTCACAACACCGCAACCATATCACCTGAAGGGGTGTGGCAACAGGGTAGAGTTGCCAACTGTGAAATATTTTCTGAGTTCTTTGCATGCGTATTATATAGTATTACATTACATTTTCAACGATGATAATGATTATTAATGGAATAATTCTGGTTTTGCTTACCGACCTCGAAGCCATTTTATTTGGTGCATGGTGTAATGATAAGTGTGACCAGTGGATGGCAGTCAAACATTGAGATACATTTACACCAACATTTTATAGGTTCCATTGAATACATACAACATTTCACACAGCGCTCAAAAAACTATCAGAATGTTTTACCACGACTTTGGTAAGCTATGAAGCCACACCGCTTGATGGATTGTCGGCGCATTAAACATACAAGTATTATTATGGTTTGATTATAAGATAAGACATATTATCTGCCGTTTTTTGGCGTGAAGAATCCGACAACTTTCGGTTGTGTTTTCCACTTCATTTGCTGAATGGCGATATAAGATATATATCTCAATATTTTTTTCCGTAAAGTAAAAACAAAACAGTCCTAGTTACCTGAGATACTAAAATAATGACTTACAAAGTCAATTTAATGACTAACTGTAAGTAAGCGTTTGAAAAAAATAAAAGCGTTAAAAGTGGGGCTACATGCTGACATATGCTCAACTCATCATGCTTAATTTATTACAGCATTTGGAAAGCCTGCAGTTGATTTTTATTATATAAATTTTATATTTTATTAACATGTGATAGCAGGGACCCTGCCATTGAAAACTAGGCTGCTACATTACTAATGATTAGTGTAAATATAACTGAAAAAATAGTAAAATAGCAATAGGAGAGACTATTCATCCCTGAACACCATTGGGTTCATGTAGGCTTTATGATGCAGCTACATTACTATATCAACTATCAGAGACAGCTTCAGAAAACGCTTCATTTAACAATAAGTCCTTTTTTGCTGCTTCAACACAGCTCAATCAAGACAGAAAAAGGTAAAGTGAAATAACTTAGCTGTAGGTTAAAAATGTTGTCTTTCTCTCAGACAGACAGGGCTTTTCTGTCCATAACACACACACGCACGCACGCACACCGCACTAACGTTACGCTAAAAGCTAGTTAGCCTTCACCTCAAGTACTGCGAGCGAGCTGAGCTGCCACTTATGAACGTCAACAGGCTCATAGTGGTGTTACTAGTAGTTGACATGGAAGTGTTTATTATAATTTGGGGAGAGTTCGCTGCCTTATGCATACCTTTCTGCTCACACCACTGAAGGAGCACTGACTCCATGCACTCCAAATATGCACTGCTGATTGGCAGTACATGCGCTGTGAATACGCACTACTGATTGGCTGTTACATGTGCTCTGAATATGCACTGCTGATTGGCTGTTACATGCGCTCTGAATACGCACTGCTGATTAGCTGTTACCGCTCTGTGTGTAACCAATCAGATGGTTCTGTGGGTGGGACATTGCTGTGCATACTTGCCAACCCCGAGACATCCAAATTCGAGAGATGGGGGGCGGGGTGGTTGAGGTGGGCGGAGTTGGGGGGAAGGGTTTGGTGGTAGCGGGGGGGTGTATTGTAGCGTCCCGGAAGAGTTAGTGCTGCAAGGGAATGTGAGTATTTGTTATGTTGTGTTATAGTGCGGACGTTCTCCCAAAATGTGTTTGTCATTCTTGTTTAGTGTGGGTTCACAGTGTGGCGTATATTTGTAACAGTGTTAACATTTTTTATACAGCCACCCTCAGTGTGACCTGTATGGCTGTTGATCAAGTAAGTTAGCCTTGTGTTCACTCATGTGTGTGTGTAACAGCCGTATATATTATGTGACTGTGCCGACACGCTGTTTGTGTGTAGGAAAAGCAGACGTGACGACAGGTTGTAGAGGACCCCAAAGGCTGAGCCTTGAGGGCACACCCCCAATATTGTTGTCCGGGTGGAAATCGGGAGAATGGTTGCCCTGGGAGTTTTCGGGTGGGGCACTGAAATTCGGGAGTCTCCCGGAAAAACCAGGAGGGTTGGCAAGTATGATGCTGCGTGCTGCAGAGACGTACTGACAGAGGCAGAGGCGGTATAGCTCGGTTGGTAGAGCGGCCGTGCCAGCAACTTGAGGGTTCCAGGATCGATCCCCGCTTCCGCCATTGTGTCCTTGGGCAAGACACTTTACCCACCTGCTCCCAGTGCCACCCACACTGGTTTAAATGTAACTTCAGGGTTTCCCACACATTAATTTATTTGTGGTGGCCCGCCACGAAAGAATTAAGGCCGCCACAAATAAAAAAATAAAAAATAAATAATAATAATATTTATTTTTTTTCCGGCTTTTGACTCTCTCGACCGCTCATAAAAGCAATTGGACTGTCTGTGAATGGAGCTTGTAGTTACATATTATATAAATATGTAAATATTATATAAATATGTATTTAATATGTACATAAAGTGTTGTAATTATATTCCAACTCCGCGTTCTTCTTGGTCATCACCGCCGCCGTCTGTCCTGAGTCCTCCTCCAACTTGTTAGTTGGTTTGCCTTTTGCTAAAATACTCACTAATAGTTACTAGAAAAATGGCTAAAAATATCTGGTTTTGTTGCCACAATTTGATTTTTTTCTCCCTAAAGTTTTTTTTTTCTTCATGCACACATCTGACACTGAAAATGACACACAATCCACTTTTATGTCACGACCCAGCAGTTGGGAACCACTGGTCAACTGTATAACAGTTACTGTAATATTTCCATGTCTGTCCATAGTGATTGACCACTTTGCAAAAATGAAAAGGAGACGTTACAGTTTACTTCTCAGAAAATGATTACCTGAACAGACACACAACAGTTGTTCATTTATTCTACTACTGTGGCTTTATTGTTTTGTGTATATTTTATAGTTTTGTGTATCTGAAATAGGATTAGCCACATTGCCATAAATGGAAATTAAATAATATAAAAGAACCCAGAGATGTAGGGCTGCTTAATTTTTTGTTAGACTTTTGTAGATGTTAAATTTGCAAATGATTACTGCAATATATATTTCAAAAAGATTCATTGCTCTTCCTTTTTGCTTTTACCAGTAGCAGTTTAGAAGTCTGGAGTAAAAAAGTGCACAAGTAGGTCAAATGCATTAGTTAATTTCAGGTGGTTAATCACAGATCCATACAACATAATCTGATATGATTTCATAGTTTAAAGCACTATTTATGTATTTTTTTATGATAAATAAGTGCTAAAAATGTTTTTGCTTGCGCACTTTGCACGCTCACATGAATTATTTGTGCCCCAGTACAGTATTAGGTCTAGTGACGTCCCTGGTCCACGGGTCAACAAACCAACATGTAAAATAACGAAAAATATAGAGTACCTGATGATAGCGGAAAAACGTTGGCTTATCAGAATACAAAACACCTGCATCTTGTATCGAAGAAGAAACCAAACAGTCCAAGACACAGTTAGCTCCTCCGTTAGCCTCATGGCTACTAACATATTTGTGGCTGTGTCACGCAAAACACACTTGACGAAATAAAGTCCACGCGTTAACAAAACAATTCAAAAAGTATAAACTACGACTCATATAAACTCAACAAAGGTTATAATGGATAGAAATGACACTTGTGTTCACAAAACTGTGTTTTACGAACTATTTTGTTCGAGCGATTAACAAAGCAGACTTACCTGAGTTCCGCCGCTTGCAGGATGACGTCACTGACGTGCACTGGACTAAATTAGTCAGTTCTGCAGGGGACCACTAGGAGGTGCTAATCGCCCTCACAATACATCTTCATTAAATTTATAACAATGGTTCTTAAATGGGGGTACGCGTACCCCTGGAGGTACTCGAAGGTATGCCAAGGGGTACGTGAGATTTTTTTTTAAATATTCTAAAAATAGCAACAATTCAAAAATCCTTTATAAATATATGTATTGAATAATACTTCAACAAAATATGAATGTAAGTTCATAAACTGTGAAAAGAAATGCAACAATGCAATATTCAGTTTTGACAGCTCGATTTTTTGTGGACATGTTCCATAAATTTTGAGGTTAATTATATCTTTTTATTTTTATTTTTTTTCTGAAGAAATGTTTAGAATTAAGTTCATGAATCCAGATGGATCTCTATTACAATCCCCAAAGAGAGCACTTTAGGTTGATGATTACTTCTATGTGTAGAAATCTTTATTTATAATTGAATTACTTGTTCATTTTTCAACAATTTTTTTGTTATTTTTATATCTTTTTTTCCAATTAGTTCAAGAAAGACCACTACAAATGAGCAATATTTTGCACCGTTATACAATTTAATAAATCTGAAACTGATGACATAGTGCTGTATTTTACTTCTTTATCTCCTTTTTTCAACCAAAAATGCTTTGGTCTGATTAGGGGGTACTTGAATTTAAAAAGTATTCACAGGGGGTACATCACTGAAAAAAGGTTGAAAACCACTGAATTATAATACAGTTTATAAGCAAATAAAACATAAGAAAACAATACATTGTAGTGAAAAATAAGGACAATGTTGGCAAGTGGAATAGTTAACCTCACTGCATGGTAAAAATAACTGTTTGGCCCACATACCAGTGGCACATTTTCACTTTGGCCCTTGGGTTATATTAATAATGTATGTGTGATGAGATTGGGGTAGGGCTAGGCCAGGGGTCGGCAACCCAAAACGTTGAAAGAGCCAGATTGGACCCAAAAAAAGAAAAAATCTGTCTGGAGCGGCAAAAAATGAAAAGCCATATATAAGTTTTATAATGAAGGCAACACATGAAGTAAGTGTCTATATTAGATATAATAGCCTACTATCAAAATGGCTTTAAAAGCCGTATATAAGTCTTATAATGAAGGCAACACATGACGTAAGTGTCTGTAATAGCTACAATAGCCTACTATCACAATAACTATGTGTCGCAGGCCTAAGCAAATCTTCGTTGACATCCATCCATTTCCTACCGCTTATTCCCTTTGGGGTCGCTGGTCTCAGCTACAATCGGGCGGAAGGCGGAGGACACCCTGGACAAGTCGCCACCTCATCGCAGGGCCAACACAGATAGACAGACAACATTCACACTCGACATAAATGTTAAAATGTTTTATTTATTCTACACTTTTTTACAACATTAGAAACCATTAGTAAATCAGAGGTTACTCAGAAGGTGAGATAACTCCTGGAAATTACTGGATTTTAATGGCCAATGGTATAGATGTGTGTGTCCAAGTTAAGGCGGTCTTCTTTTAATAGATTTATTACAATCTTTGGCAAGCTGGGTTAGGTTTGCTGTGGTCTGGAACAACATGGCACACAAACACCTATCAGAATTTGCAGCCAATATTACATACAGATAATGTGTTATGAGACATCTAAAACTAAGTTACATACAAAGAGGATACAAGTGAAGGATATTAATTGAGCTCAAATATACCTATAAATGAGGAATGATGATGCAATATGTACATAAAGCTAGCCTAAATAGCATGTTAGCATTGATTAGCTTGCAGTCATGCACTGACCAAATATGCCTGATAGCACTCCAACAAGTCAATAACATCAACAAAGCGCACCTTTGTGCATTCACGCACAGTTTGAAACGTTTGGTGCACAAAATGAGACGAAGAAGGGGTGGAAGATTGTACATGCAAACAAACTGTTGCATCACAGTCCACACTATGGTGAGTTCAAGAACTGCCAAAATGAGTAGGACAAAACGATGTTCCCCAAATACTCTCATCAATGAAGCATACACACAAACATCACAAACAGTAGGTTTTCTAACATACTAAAATAAAATAAAAAAGATTTCCCATCTTTTTCCATATTCAATCTTTTTTTTTTTTAAATGCTCTAAGGAGCCACTAGGGCGGCACTATAGAGTAACTGCGGCTTAAGCGCCGCGGGTTGCTGAATACCGGGCTAGGCGATATGGCTGAGGAGTGTATCACAAATCGATATACGTTATTTTTTTGTATTGCTCGATACCAGTGATTATTGATACTTTCTACGACTTATTGAAGCCTGCCAATAAATACAGTACATTAATTTCCAACTCACCAAGGGAGCTATTTATCAGTGGAGAGGGTGTCTTACCATGAATTGATTAACGTGGACCCCTACTTAAACAAGTTGAAAAACTTTTTCGGGTGTTACCAATTAGTGGTCAATTGTACGGAATATGTACTGTACTGTGCAATCTACTAATGAAAGTTTCAATCGATCAATCAATGGCAGCCAGGTAGAATCACGTAATAAAATAATTATAGAAGGTAGTTGCAAATTTGAGACACTAGATGGCAGTAGTGTATAAACTATATTGAACACTATACAGGGGTGTCAAACGTATGGCCCGCGGGCCGGATCAGGCCCCCGAACAGGTTTTATCCGGCCCGCCGGATGAGTTTGCTAAGTATAAAAATGAGCCAAAATTTTTGAATGAAATAAACAGTTCCAAATGTGTCCACTAGATGTCACAATAGCAATTATTTGTATCTTTGTAGATTATGCTACAAAATAAACCAAAATATGTTAGTTCACCAGTCAAGGAAAATGAGCAAACTACATAAATAATATCCTGTAATTTTATTTTTTTCTCTTGATAGATTGAATATTAACACCAATAAGTTGACTAATGAACATTATCACGTAATTAATTCAGAAAGTATAAATAACGACAAATAAACACAGAATACTAGTATTAACTGCAAATTATGTAAAAAAAACAATTTGTTCATTTTCAGATTGTGTTTGTTCTATTTTTAACAAAGAAAACAATCTGTAGTCGTCTTTATTTTTATGTTATCGTGCCGTGATTTTACCACTCCGGCCCACTTACGAGTAGATTTTTCTCCATGTGGCCCCCGATCTAAAATGAGTTTGACACCCCTGCTATACAGAGTAGTAAGGGAAGCTAACCATCAAACTGACACAATGGAAGTGTCAGGATGTTTATAAAAACCAAAAATAACTAGTTACAAGTTTCTGTAATTGAGTTGATAAATCAAGATATTCCACTTTTTCTTCTCATTCCATGCAGAAAACTGGCAGCGAGACAGAAAGACGGTGAAAACCAACCTTGGTGGTTGATACTGCTACGTGATTGACTGCTCAGTGATACTCCCTGTTTCCTGGCCTCCCAAATTGCGAGTGACTTTATGATCATTTCTGATTTTTTCCGACCAAAATATAAACATACGCTATATTGCCAAAAGTATTTGGCCACCCATCCAAATGATGAGAATCAGGTGTATAAAATCAAGTACTTAGGCATGGATACTGTTTCTACAAACATTTGTGAAATAATGGGCCGCTCTCAGGAGCTCAGTGAATTCCAGCGTGGAACTGTCATAGGATGCCACCTGTGCAACAAATCCAGTCGCGAAATTTCCTCGCCCTTAAATATTCCAAAGTCAATTGTCGGCTTTATTACAAGAAAATGGAAGAGTTTGGGAACAACAGCAACTCAGCCACGAAGTGGTAAGCCACGTAAACTGACAGAGACGGCTCAGCAGATGCTGAAGCGCGTAGTACAAAGAAGTCGCCGACTTTCTGCACAGTCAGTTGCTACAGAGCTCCAAATTTCATGTGCCCTTCCAATTAGCCCACGTACAGACCGCAGAAAACTTCATTGAATGGGTTTCCATGGCCAAGCAGCAGCATCTAAGCCATACATCACCAAGTCCAATGCAAAGCGTCTGATGCAGTGGTATAAAGACTCCAGCGCAGTGGAGACGTGTTCTCTGTCGTGATGAATCACGCTTTTCCATCTGGCAATCCGATGGATGAGTCTAGGTTTGGAGGTTGCCAGGAGAACATGTACATTTCGGACTGCATTCTGCAGAGTGTGAATTTTTGTGGAGGAGGAATTATGGTGTGGGGTTGTTTTTCAGGAGTTATACAATAACAAGATCTGATAGCTCAGTTACAGCTCATGTTAGTCTATTCTGTTATATATGTTTTATGTTGCACGATTGCACCAAGAAGAATTCCTAGTTTGTGAACCCATTCTCAAACGATGGCAATAAAAACTATTCTGATTCTGACTCTGAGCAGTTGGGCTTGGCCCCTTAGTTCCAGTGAAATGAACTTTGAATGCTCCAGGATACCAAAACATGTTGGACAATTCCATGCTACCAACCTTGTGGGAACAGTTTGGAGCGGGCCCCTTTTTCTTCCAACATGACTGTGCATCAGTGCACAAAGAAAACATGGAAGACAGAGTCTGGTGTGGATTAACTTGACTTGCCTGCACAGAGTCCTGACCTGAACCCGATAAAACACCTTTGGGATGAATTAGAACGTCAAACGGAGAGCCAGGCCTTCTCGACCAACATCAGTGTATGACCTCACCAATGCGCTTTTGGAAGAATGGCTGAAAATTCCTATAAATAAACACTCTCCGCAACCTTGTGGACAGCCTTCCCAAAAGAAATGAAGCTGTATTAGCTGCAAAAGGTGAACCGATATCATATTAAACCCTATGGGTTAGGAATGGGATGGCACTTCAAGTTCATATGTGAGTCAAAGTAGGTAGCCAAATACTTTTAGCAAAACAGTGTATATTGAATATTGTATCCAACACATTTTATATTGATATCGACTATGTGTTTACTGCGATACATATTGGTATCCTTTTATCAGGTCAGCCCTAGATTGTAGATTGGGGGGGAAAGATGACGAGAAACGTGTTGCCATTTATTTGTGCAAGATAACACACAAATACACACTCTTTGTTTGCTCACACCGTCACTAAGCTGCGTTTCTTCTTTCATCCCGACAGGAAACAAACACACGGATAACTTTGAAAAACGGCGGATTAGTTGTCTGACACAACCGCTCACTCCCGTTATCAGGCCCCCAGTCACCGTCACCTACCATGCTCTTCACTGATATCGCAAGCTGCGTGAGTCTCTCAGCTGTTTGGAATTTGGCAGAAGAAAACACACACACACACACACACACACACACACACACACACACACAAACACACAGGGAGGCCGCAAAGCCGCATGGTGAATGTCCAGAACACTGCGGTGCTGGAAGAAGAGTGTCTCTTCACAGCCAGAAGTCACACTGTGCACATCATTGGCCGGCGGCCAAACAATGCACCAACATGACCACCTGCTGCAATGACCACCAACATTTCTCAAGTTTACTTACTTTCTGCATTGTTTCAAAAAAGCACCTTAAAAAAACATGTTCCGGTTCAAATTGGTGTCAGAAATGCGATACTTAGGGGTCTGATCTACTAAAATGCTTGTGTGGACAAAGACATTTGCAAACCACGGTTGTACGGTATACCGGTAATAATAAAGTACCGATGTTAATAATGACCACTCTTAAAGGCCTACTGAAATGAGATTTTCTTATTTAAACGGGGATAGCAGGTCCATTCTATGTGTCATACTTGATCATTTCGCAATATTGCCACATTTTTGCTGAAAGGATTTAGTAGAGAACATCGACGATAAAGTTCGCAACTTTTGGTCGCTAATAAAAAAGCCTTGCCTTTACCGGAAATAGCAGACGATGTACGCATGACGTCACGGGTTGTGGAGCTCCTCACATCCTCACATTGTTAATAATCATAGCCTCCAGCAGCAAGAACAAGAGAGAGAAAGCGACGATTTCTCCATTAATTTGAGCGACGATGAAATATTCGTGGATGAGGAACGTTAGAGTGAGGCACTAAAAAAAAGGAAAAAAAGAAAAGAAAAAGCGACGGCTCCGGGCGGCGGCAGTGGGTTTGTTTCAGATGTAATTAGACACATTTACTAGGATAATTCTGGAAAATCCCTTATCTGCTTATTGTGTTAATAGTGTTTTAGTGAGATTATAAAGTCATACCTGAAAGTCGGATGGCTGCGGTGAACGCCAGTGTCTCTGAGAGAAGCCGAGGAGTCAAGATCACAGCTGCCTTTTTGACAGCTACAGGAGGAGGTCCCATAATCCACTGAAGTCTCCGGTAAGAGCCGACTTAATATCAAAATTTTCCCATCCAAAAACTTGCTGGTTGACATGGAGAAACATGTTCGCTTGACCGCTCTGTGTTAAAGTTTCACAGCAAAAAAAGAAACACCGGCTGTGTTTCGGTTGCTAAAGGCAGCTGCAATCCACCGCTTTCCACCAACAGCATTCTTATTTGACGTCTCCATTATTAATTAAACAAATTGCAAAAGATTCAGCAACACAGATGTCCAAATTACTGTGTAATTATGCGATGACAAGAGACAACTTTTAGCCGTAAGTGGTGCTGGGCTAATATGTCCGCTACAACCCGAGACCTCACAAACACACGTCATCATTCCGCGACGTTTTCAACAAGAAACTCCGCGGGAAATTTAAAATTGCAATTTAGTAAACTAAAAAGGCCGTATTGGCATGTGTTGCAATGTTAATATTTCATCATTGATATATAAACTATCAGACTGCGTGGTCGGTAGTAGTGGGTTTCAGTAGGCCTTTAATTGTGATGGTCTTCTCCCTGTGTGATTGGTGTCAGAGTTCGGTCCGCGGTAAGTCGGACTCGTTTCCAGTGAGGGTTGGACTCTGCCAGGGCTTCCTTTTGTCACCGGTTCTGTTCAAAACATTTCATGGACAGACTTTCTTGGGATCCAATTTGGTGGCTGCAAGACAAGGTCTCTGCTTTCCGCAGGTGATGTGGTCCTGCTGGCATCGTCTGGTCAGAATTTTAAGCTCTCTCCCTCCAAGTCCAAATCCATGGTTCTGCCACGGAAAAGGGTGGAGTGCCCGCTCCGGGTTGGGGAGGAGATCTTTCCTCAAGTGAAGGAGTTTAAGTACCTCAGAGTTTTGTTCACGAGTGACGGAAGAGTGGATCTTGAGTCCGATGTGGCACCTGCTGTGATGACAAAAGCGCATTAATGAAGTTTGGGTCTTTTATGAACTTATGGCCAAACAGCTCAATTTTTGTGTCATATGACCACAGAACTTTCCTCCAGAAGGTTTTATCTTTGTCTATGTGATGTCAGATGAAACAACAATTGAGGTGTTTGGCCATAATACCCAGCAATATGTTTGGAGGAGAAAAGGTGAGGCCTTAAATCCCAGGAACACCATTTCTACCGTCAAGCATGGTGGTGGTAATATTATGCTCTAGGCCTGTGTTGCTGTCAATGGCACTGGTGCGTTACAGAGAGTAAATGGGACAATGAAAAAGGAAGATTACCTCCAACTTCTTCAGGACAACCTAAAATAATCAGCCTGGAGGTTGGGTTTTGGGCGCAGTTGGGTGTTCCACCAGGACAATAACCCCAAACACCGATCAAAAGGGGTAAAGGATTGGCTAAATCAGAATTAAGCCTTCCCAAAGTCCTGACTTATACGTGTGGACAATGCTGAAGAAACAAGTACACGTCAGAAAACCTAACAAAAATACCTGAACTGCACCAATTTCGTCAAGAGGAGTGGTCAAAAATTCAACCAGAAGCTTGTGGATGGCTACCAAAAGCGCCTTATTGCAGTGAAACTTGCCAAGGGACATGTAAGCAAATATTAACATTGCTGTATGTATACTTTTGACCCAGCAGATTTGCTCACATTTTCAGTAGAGCCATAATTAATTCATAAAAGAACAAAACTTCATGAATTTTTTGTGACCAACAAGTATGTGCTCCAATCACTCTATCACAAAAAAATAAGAGTTCTAGAAATGATTGGAAACTCAAGACGGCCATGAGATTATGTCCTTTACAAGTGTATGTAAACTTTTGACCACGCCACGACTGTGTATATATATATATATATATATATATATATATATATATATATATATATATATATATATATATATATATATATATATACTGTATATATATACTGTATATATATATATATATATAAATGTAAATACCCTCTTGCTCAGTTTGCATTCATCCAACCCCGACGTTATCAAAAAGCGATACGTTTTATAATTATTCGCCATAATAGACAGTTACAAAATAAATAGTCGACAACGGAGCAGAAAACAGAAAAGGTTTTACCACAACTGTCCCAAAGATGCGCTCACCAATTAGCATTAAAGCGAAATATCACGTACAAATGCGAGAACCAAAATACTTGTCCTCTTCTTTCCTAATCTTGGACACACAATAATTCGGTTCAGAAAATGTTGAATTTGATTGCACAAAATTAGAGATGTCCGATAATGGCTCTTTTGCCGGTATCCGATTTTCCAATATTGTCCAACTCTCAATTACCGATTCCGATATCAACTGATACCGATATATAAAGTTGTGGAATTAACTGATTATTATGCCTAATATTGTTGTGATGCTCCGCTGGATGCATTAAACAATGTTACAAGGTTTTCCAAAATAAATCAACTCAAGTTGTGGAAAAAAATGCCAACATGGCACTGCCATACTTATTATTGAAATCACAAAGTGCATTATTTTTCTTAACATGCCTCAAAACAGCAGCTTGGAATTTGGGACATGCTCTCCCTGAGAGTGCATGAGGAGGTTGAGGTGGGCAGGGTTGTAGGGGGGGCGGGCTTGAGATGCATGGGCGGGGTAGGGGGTAGCGGGGGGATGTATGGATGGTATGGCGTAGTGGGTAGAGCGGCCGTGCCAGAAACCTGAGGGTTGCAGGTTCGCTTCCCACCTATGGACATCAAAGTCGGTGCCGGTTTTGTCCTCGGGCAGGACACTTCACCCTTTTCCCCTGGTGCCGCTCACACCGGTGAATGAATGATGAATGAATGATTGGTGGTGGTCGGAGGGGCCGTAGGCGCAAACTGGCAGCCACGCTTCCGTCAGTCTACCCCAGGGCAGCTGTGGCTACAGATGTAGCTTACCACCACCAGGTGTGAATGAATGATGGGTTCCCACTTCTCTGTGAGCGCTTTGAGTATATAACAATAGAAAAGCGTGATATAAATCTAATCCATTATTATTATTATGTATACTGTAGCGTCCCGGAAGAGTTAGTGCTGCAAGGGATTCTGGGTATTTGTTCTGTTGTGTTTATGTTGTGTTAGGTGTTTGTCATTCTTGTTTGGTGTGGGTTCACAGTGTAGCGCATATTTGTAACAGTGTTAAAGTTGTTTATACGGCCACCTCTCAGTGTGACCTGTAGGGCTGTTGACCAAGTTTGCATTGCATTCACTTGTGTGTGTGAAACTATTATGTGTCTGGGCCGGCACGCAAAGGCAGTGCCTTTAAGGTTTATTGGCGCTCTGTACTTCTCTCTACGTCCGTGTACACAGCAGCGTTTTAAAACGTCATAAATTTTACTTCTTGAAACCGATACCAATAATTTCCAATGTTACATTTAAAAGCATTTATCAGCCGATAATATCGGATATCTCTACACAAAATCCTTGAAATTTCCACAAATGCAGCTGTGAATGTAATGGTGTCATGATGCAGCTGTCAATGTAAATCCCCGGACCCTCCTGTCCAGTGTCCAGGGATCACCCAAAAAAGGTGTTTGTTTGGATGAAATGGATTAAGCATTCCTCTGAATTTGTTTTCACTCATTTTTACGGCCAGGGCGACACCGTATAAGATTAGATTTTTTTTTGCAAAGAACCGTTGTTTGGACTTTTCTGTTGTTGTTTTTAAAAATATCTTCATATTATTTTGCTGTATCTCTGATATGAAAAATACGTATTTAATTATGCATTTTCTTGCGTTTGGATCATTAACTGAACAGAACACAGTGTGCTAAAAATGTTTCTGTTGTCTGGTTTGCAATTTAGAAAAGGTGTTACAGATTATAGATGGTCGGAGCATCCTTTTTTTGATATTGTAGCTTGTAAATTACTTAAGGGCTGATTAAAATAAATTCGATTGGTGCGTTTTTAATAACGTTCACATTTGTCATGATTAACATTTCTGCTATAAATAAAAAAAAACTTCTTGAAGTATGCTTTTCTTTCCGTGCCAATAAAAACATATATAGAGGCACTGTAGGACTGCTCCTAAAATACACATAACAAGTGGTACATGTCGCCTGCGTGTTTGAAAAGGTAGCAACAGGTAGGTATCATGCCCAATATGAGGGACATTTAGAACTGGCCACTGACTTTGTAGAGGTTTTATTAACCCAACAAACGAGATTTAATTAAGGAAATTACGACTATGAGTTATGTGACGGATTGGTGTCAGAAGTGGGATGCCATGAGGCCATTTGCACTGTGCCCAATATGAGGGATCCATAAAGCTCTGAATTAGGGACACGTGTGAGAAAGTGTAAAGGTTGTATTAACCCAATGGATGAGATGTAATTGAGGATATTATTACTAAGCGTTATGTGACGGATTGGTGTCAGAAGCTGGATGCCATGAGGCCATTTACACTGTGCCCAGTATGAGGGATCCATAACGCTCTGAATTAGGGGCATGTGTGAGACAATGTAAAGGTTTTATTAACCCAATGAATGAGATGTAATGGAGGAGATTACTACTAAGCGTTATGTGACAGATTGATGTCAGAAGAGGGATGTCACAAGGCCATATTTGCACTGTGCCCAATATGAGGGATCCATAAAGCTCTGAATTCGGGACACGTGTGAGACAGTGTAAAGGTTTTATTAACCCAATGGATTAGATATAATTGAGTAGATTACTACTAAGCGTTATGTGACAGATTGATGTCAAAAGTGGGATGTCACAAGGCCATATTTGCACTATGCCCAATATGAGGGATCCATAAAGCTCTGAATTCGGGACACATGTGAGACAGTGTAAAGGTTTTATTAACCCAATGGATTAGATATAATTGAGGAGATTACTACTGAGCGTTATGTGACGGATTGGTGTCAGAAGTTGGATGCCATGAGGCCATTTGCACTGTGCCCAATAAGAGGGATCCATTAAGCTCTGAATTAGGGACATGTGTGAGACAGTGTAAAGGTTTTATTAACCCAATGAATGAGATTTAACGGAGGAGATTACTACTAAGCGTTATGTGAAAGATTGGTGTCAGAAGTGGGATGTCACGAGGCCATTTGCTCTGTGGGATCCATAAAGCTCTGAATTCGGGACACATGTGAGACAGTGTAAAGGTTTTATCAACCCAATGGATTAGATATAATTGAGGAGATTACTACTAAAGGTTATGTGACTGATTGGTGTCAGAAGTGGGATGCCACAAGGCCATATGCACTGTGCCCAATATGAGGGATCCATAAAGCTCTGATTTAGGGACACGTGTGAGATTGTATAAGGGTTTTATTAACCCAATGTATGAGATGTAATTGAGGAGGTTACTACTAAGCATTATGTGGCAGATTGGTGTCAGAAGTGGGATGTCACTGCACTGTGCCTAATGCGAGGGATCCCAGACACTCTGAATATGGTATATTTGGGTCGAACAATGTAAAGTTGTTTTAAACTCCTGGAGATCGGGATTAAAAATGTGAATTACTTTAAGGCGGGGGTCAGCAACCCGCGTCCCTCGAGCATCGTGCGACTCTTTAGTGCCGCCTTAATATTACATTTCAACATTTCTGTCAACGAAGATTAACTTCAGCCTGCGACACATAGTCATTTTGATAGTAGGCTCTTATTGCTAATATAGACACTTACATCATGTTTTGTCTTCAATATAACACTTATATAAGGCTTTCAAAGTCATTTTGATAGTAGGATAATACAGCTTATATAGACACTTACATCATGTGTTGTCTTCAATATAACACTTATATAAGGCTTTTAAAGTCATTTTGATAGTAGGATAATACAACTTATATAGACACTTACATCACGTGTTGCCTTCAATATAAGACTTATATAAGGCTTTTAATTTTTTGCGGCTCCAGACAGATTTGTTTTTTGTATTGTTGGTCCAAAATGGCTCTTTCAACATTTTGGCTTGCCGATCCATGCACTAAGGTATTATGCTGTCAAAAGTGGGATGTTTAGCGGAAAGGTCAATTGAGAAATGCCCAGTTTCAAGGGTTCTTCAGAAGTGCTATTTCTTTTCAAGGTTGTCCAAAATAGCTTTTAGTTATTGAATATTGTGTGCCAACTTCTAAATTATCTTATAACCAAATATATACTATTGTTATGTAACATGCTCTACCAAAAAACATCATGTTTTATCGTAATTTTAAAGAAGCAGGGAGATGTTGGCATGTTATTTAATAGTAGTAAAAACATGGAACATGAGTCAATTGTGTTTTAATGAAAGCTTTGGAGTTAAAAAAAATATTAATTTAAGCAACTTAAAGGCCTACTGAAACCCACTACTACCGACCACGCAGTCTGATAGTTTATATATCAATGATGAAATCTTAACATTGCAACACATGCCGGGTTAGTTTACTAAATTGCAATTTTAAATTTTGTGCGAATTATCCTGCTGAAAACCTGCGCGTGACGTCACGGATTGTAGCGGACATTTTGTTCCAGCACCGATCCTAGCTATAAGTCGTCTGCTTTAATCGCATAATTACACAGTATTCTGGACATCTGTGTTGCTGAATCTTTTGCAATTTGCTCAATTTATAATGGAGACGTCAAAGAAGAAAGATGTAGGTGGGAAGCGGTGTATTGCGGCCGGCTTTAGCAACACAAATACAGCCGGTGTTTCCTTGTTTACATTCCCGAAAGATGACGGTGAAGCTTTACTATGGAACAGAGCGGTCAAGCGAACATGGTTCCCTACCACATGTCAACCGGCAGGTTTCGGTGAGAAATCGTGGTAATAAGTTGGCTCTTACCGTAGACATGAGCGTCGTTCCTCCTGCAGCTGCGGACTCTCTTGCCTCCTCCCATCAGCCGACCCCGACCGTGGGATGCTTACACCGTGGAGGAGGGGGAAAAAAAAATCTCAGCCCGGCTGCCTTCGCCTCGTTGAGAAACATGGCCTCCCTCAAAGACACTGGTGGTCACTACACCCGTGGCCACACCCCTCCGACTTTCAGGCTGTACAGGTACGACCATATAATCTCACTAAAACACTAGTAACACAATAAGCAGATAAGGGATTTTCCAGAATTATCCTAGTAAATGTGTCTAAACATCTGAATCGCTCCCACTGCCCTTGTCTTTTTTTTTTTTCTAGTCCTTCACTCTCACTTTCCTCATCCATGAATCTTTCATCCTTGCTCAAATTAATGGGGAAATCGTCGCTTTCTCGGTCCGAATCGCTCTCGCTGCTAGTGGCCATGATTGTGAACAATGTGAGGACGTGAGGAGCTCCACAACCCGTGACGTCACGCTCACATCGTCTGCTACTTCCGGTACAGGCAAGGCTTTTTTGTTAGCGACCAAAAGTTGCGAACTTTATCGTGGATGTTCTCTACTAAATCCTTTCAGCAAAAATATGGCAATATCGCGAAAGGATCAAGTATGACACATAGAATGTGAATGGACCTGCTATCCCCGTTTAAATAAGAAGATCTCATTTCAGTAGGCCTTTAAACACTTTTTTTGCCCCTAAAGAATACATTGTTTCTTCACTCAATACTTTGTGAATGCTGACATCATCATTACTGTTCTCCAATGAAATTATTCATGAGGTTTTGACGAAATAACGTATGATGGTCTTCTTCAGGACTAACTTTACAGCAAGTTTTTTTTTTTTTTTTACCAGCCGGAAAGTTGATTCAATTATTGAAGGCAGACTTTGAAGGATTGCAGACTCCAGCTGGTGTGTTCCCTGGAGGCCCTATGCTGTGTTTTACAGTAAAATGTGATACAGGCCGCATTAATCGTGCCGTTTGGAGCTCAGCCCAGTAAGCAATTTGTGTGAGTGTGTGAATGCATGCTGATACTTTTGCACATGCATCTGTTTTTGTGCGCAGTAAGTGCAGAAGTTAGAGGCAAACATAATAGATTGTAATTCATTTTGCATTTAATATAGAGCAATTACCACCATTTGGTTTTTAATATGTATTTTTGTGCCAACTCTCCCTGTTCTTTCTCTGCATTGCGAGGTTGCACATTTTACTAAAGGAACAGGATAGGTTGTATGAAAATGCATGCTCCTATTTTTAAATTGGCCCTGCGTTATTCTGCCTAGCAACAAGTTTAATCTGTTTTAGTGTGCAGCAGCAAACATATGAAGACAAATGTGTGTTTATGCAACCCAAAAAAATGGATTTGCAACCAAATATTATTTGCAAACACAAAAATGGATTTGATGTATAAAACATTTTGAAAAAACTTTTTTTTGTTGTAAATATTTTTTGGTTACAAATCATTTGTTTGGTTATGACTCAACTTCAATCTTGTGCTGGGGTTTTGTGATGTTAGAATACTTATTACAAAAAATATTTGTAACCAAATACAATTGTTAGCTTTTTATAATTTTTTTGTTTTCAGATTAAAAAAAAATTCAGTTGCAAAAAATTTTTTCGGTTGCAATTCCATTTTTTGTTTGGTTGCATAAAAGGACACAAAGTTATTTGTACATGAGCCGAGTCGTGGTGTACCTGGCATCATGAGAAAAACAGATTCTGATGTGCTTTATTTATATTTATAACAGAGTAAATCAAATTCAATTTGTGTTTGGTTAACTTGTTTTAAAACCTATATTTTATCATTTTCTCTATTGTAATTGTCAACTTTATTGTGATTGGCTCAATGTTTTTTGTTTTTTTTGTGGCCATGTTCATGTCTACTCTCCCTGTCCTTTTTTTTTACGACATGTCGTCACGGCAACTTGGTAGGTTATTTTTTTAATTTAATTTTGATGTGAATATTTTTTCAACCCAATTTATTTTTTAAATTGCTGAGATCAAAATTACCCAATTTTGGTAGTTTTCAACCCAACTACTGTGTAACTAGACTAAACCGGGGGTTAGTAACCCGCGGCTCTTTAGGGCCGCCCCAGTGGCTCCCTGAAGCATTTTTAAAAAAGGATTGAAAATGGAAAAAGATGGGAAAGGAGAATGTTTTGTTTGTTTTAGTATGTTTTTTGTTTGAGGAAAAACATGACACAAGGGGCGGCATGGCGTTAGGGGCAGCATGGCGTAGTGGGTAGAGCGACCGTGCCAGAAACCTGAGGATTGCAGGTTCGCTTCCCACCTATTGACATCCAAATCGCTGCCGTTGTGTCCTTGGGCAGGTCACTTCACCCTTGCCCCCGGTGTCGCTCACACTGGTGAATGAATGAGGAATGAATGATTGGTGGTGGTCGGAGGGGCCGTAGGCGCAAACTGGCAGCCACGCTTCCGTCAGTCTACCCCAGGGCAGCTGTGGCTACAGATGTAGCTTACCACCACCAGGTGTGAATGAATGATGGGTTCCCACTTCTCTGTGAGCGCGTTGAGTATCTAACAATAGAAAAGCGCAATATAAATCTAATCCATTATTATTATTATTATTATTATTATTATAAACCTTCCCAGGTGTTAGAAAGCCCAATGTTTAATATGTTTGTGTGTATGCTTCCCTGATTACAGTATTTGGTGAACATCGTTTTGTCCTACTAATTTTGGCGGTTCTCGAACTCACCATAGTGTGGACTGTGACGCAACAGTTTGTTTACATGTAAAGTCTTCCACTCCTTTTTTGTCTCATTTTGTCCACCAAACATTTTATGCTGTGCGTGAATGCACAAAGGTGCGCTTTGTTGATGTTATTGACTTGTTGGAGTGCTGATCAGGCATATTTGATGAGGGCAGGACTGCAAGCTAGTGAATGCTAACATGCTATATAGGCTATCTGTATGTACATATTGCATCATTATACCTCATTTGTTGATATATCTGAGCTCATTTAATATTGTTTACTTTTATCCTCTTTGTATATAATTTAGTGTTGCATGTCTCATGACACATTATCTGTATGTAATATTGGCTGCATTTCAGATGGTTGTTTGTGTGCCATGTTGTTCCAGACCACGAGCTTGCCAAAGATTGTAATAAATCTATTAAAAGAACACAGCCTGCAGTTTCCTTTAACTTGGACATACACATCTATACCTTTGGCCATGAAAAGCCAGTAATTTCCAGGAGTTATCTCACTTCCTGAGTAGCCTCTGATTTACTAATGTTTTCTAATGTTGTAAAAATGTGTAGAATAATAACATTTCTGTCAACGAAGATTTGCTTCAGCTTGCGACACATATTCATTTTGATAGTAGGCTATTCATTTTGATAGTAGGCTATTATAGCTAATATAGACACTTACGTCATGTGTTGCCTTCATTATAAGACTTATATAAAGCTTTTCATTTTTTGCGGCTCCAGACAGATTTGTTTTTTGTATTTTTGGTCCAATATGGCTCTTTCAACGTTTTGGGTTGCCAACCCCTGCACTAAACCAATACTGGGTTAATGCAACCCAGTTAGACGGGTTATGTATTCAACCCAAATGCTGGATATTTTTAATTGCAATTCTGGTTTAATTCTACCAAATAAATTGGTTATTTTTATGTTTCATGTCCATAGGACATTATGATTTATTACTCTTACAAGCAGAGGTCAGTAATGCCACTTGTAGTTTTTTAAGCTTTCCAACATCTTTTTTGTAGTCCAAAAGGTCATAATGATTTATGTTTCTAACAGGAAGCAGAAAAATAAATCCACTTTAGTCTTTAAATAGCCCGCAATCTTTCTTTTGCAGACCTGATACACCACACTGCATGTAGTCTATAATTATGTATTTTTGAACAATTGTAAGATACAATTATGGGTGATTTTGGAACTGCTATCACAAATATCCATCCAACCATTCTTTCCTATCACTTTTCCCTCTCAAGAGTTATAGAATAATGTGAAGTCTATCCAACATAGTCTTAAATAATCAAGACAATGAACAATTTAAATACCTTACAATTACGATTATCTGTTGGACTAACTCAAAGACATGGATCTTCCTCACTAATAGTTTCAACTTTTGGTTCTTCATAAAGGTGTATTTAACATTTTTTCTCCTTAAAACTGATTTGATTCCAATCATGTGTTCCAAACGAACAAGTCATTTATTTGTAGCAACGGAATAACAATACATTCATCTCTAAATTAATCAAAAACACAAAATGCCGCTGCGATGCACTCTGGGAAATAGACTCACCCAATGGAAGTCAAGCCTTTACCCATACAGACGCACGTCGGTATTGCAACTTGTAGTTCTTTTAGCTGTCGGCCATCACCAGATGTGATGATTTTGCGACCTTTACAGGTAGAAGTTGGGCGCTTGCAAACTACAAGTTGCAATACCGACCTCTACCTGTGGGAGTCATACATCATTATGCAGTATGGACTACAAATAAAATGGAGGTTGTCTTTAGAGAACTACAAAATAAAACGGCGGCCAGATATGACGTACAGCTACTTCTGGTTTTAAATCCTGTTTAGGCCACGCCCACTTCATGTGACCTGACCTCCCCCCTGAACAAATGGTGCACTTAGGTCACGCCCCCCTGCTAGCTAAAATTATGTATCTGGTGTAAGGTTAACTAGTGATATTTTTCACCCATATGTGACATGTTATAACAGGCCTGGGCAATTATCTTGACTCAAAGGGGACAAATTTAGAGAAAAAAATGTGTCTGGGGGGCCGGTATATACATATATATACATATATACACATATATATATATCTACATATATACATACATATACGAACACATATGTATATGTAATATATATATATATATATATATATATATATATATATATATATATATATACATACTTATGTATATATATATATATATATATATATATACAAACTTATGTATATATATATATATATATATATATATATATATATATATGTATGCATGTATACATATACACACACATATACATATACATATATATATATATGTATATGTATATATGATTGAATGCTACAGTAAAAACGTTATGACAGACCGCCTTGAAAAAACGGAATGGAATTTAAAAAATGTTTACTGAATGAGAAACCCAGAATGTACATGAAAATAAAGAATGTGGGATTTACAATATTAACTATGAACGATAAAACACTGAATATTAACAACATATAAACGTCACACCCCCTCTCCATCGACATATTTTACAATTAAGCGAAACGCAACACAAATGCCACAAACAGCGAAATATCAATCAATCAATCAATGTTTACTTATATAGCCCTAAATCACTAGTGTCTCAAAGGGCGAACACATATGTATGTATTTATGTATGTATGTATGTATGTATGTATGTATATATATATATATATATATATGTATATATATGTAATCTGTGAAAATGTGCTGCACAGTATGTGTGCTGGGGTCCTATTTTTCGGAACACTAATACAAAAACTTCACAATAATGTCTGATTGAATGCTACAGTAAAAACATTATGACAGACCGCCTTAAGAAAACGGAATGGAATTTAAAAAATGTTTACTTAATGAGAAACCCAAAATGTACATGAAAATAAAGAATGTGGGATTTACAATATTAACTATGAACGATAAAACACTGAATATTGACAACATATGAATGTCACACCCCATCTCCATCGACATATTTTACAATTAAGCTAAACGCAACACGAATGCCACAAACAGCGAAATATGAACGCTAAGGGTAAAAGAAAAAACCCAACTACAATCCGATATATATGAGCTTTAGAACCATGTTGTGAAGTGAAGTGAATTATATTTATATAGCGCTTTTCTCAAGTGACTCAAAGCGCTTTACATAGTGAAACCCAATATCTAAGTTACATTTGTAAAAATCTCCTTCCGCGTCTGTCCCTGACACCCGCATTTCAGGCTGGCACTCTGTGGAAACGCTTCCCCCCCACACTGCTTGGTGCCTTATCTGAGCTGCTGTGACTTAGATTACCATAGTAACTAATTAGATTACCATAATAACTAATTATTTTACCGTAGCATTAGTATACCATGCAAAAGCGCAGATTCAAACCATTGAAATTCTTTGTATAGTTCAAGATTTCCAGTCATTTGAAAACATCACTGCACATCATAATGGCAGCTACACTTTCCATCTTCCATCCATCCATCCATTTACTTCCGCTTGTCCCTTTTGGGGTCGCGGGGGTGCTGGAGCCTATCTCTGCTGCATTCAGGCGGAAGAAGGGGTACACTCTCGACAAGTCGCCACCTCATCACAGATAGACACACAACATTCACACTCACATTCACACACTAGGGCCAATTTAGTGTTGCCAATCAACCTATCCCCAGGTGCATGTCTTTGGAAGTGGGAGGAAGCCGGAGTACCCGGAGGGAACCCACGCATTCACGGTGAGAACATGCAAACTCCACACAGAAAGATCCCGAGCTCGGGATTGAACTCAGGACCTTCATATTGTGAGGCACATGCACTAACCCTTGTCACACCGTGCTGCCAGTTTCCATCTTAAAGATCTAAAAAAAATATTTGGGAATGTACGGCGAGCCAGATTGAAACACTTAGCAGGCCTTAATTTGTCCAGGTCTGGGTTATAAAGTAACATATAAAGTACATACTAAACTTTTCTTTTACTTTTGCTGGGTTAGTGATTGGGTCGCAAAAACTACCCAACTCTTTAGAAATAACTTATAAATATGATCCAACAGGCTCAACCCAGCATTTGGGTAGAGAACACCCCCCCCCCCCCCAGCATTTTTCAGTGTGCAGGACCAATTTTTGCCTAGCAACAAGTGTCAAGTGTGCAGGAGCGTACCCAGTCTGTGCAAATGTGGCCAACAATAGATACTGTTATATGTTACATTTCATACAGCATCATTTAAACTGGTTCTTATTTAATGAACTTCTCATATAGTCCTTATTTTGTATTTGTTCATAATAGTCCTAATCTTCAATGTAATTACCAAATTAATTTGTGTGTATAGGACTATGTCTCTGTTACCTTGTTTCCAAGGTAACAGGATGGATTATACCTGGGTCATTGTTTCGGTGTGACTTTAAACCAAAGACCTGTTTCTCCTTTTTTTTTTTTTTTCTATTCTGCCTAGCAACAATTGTGACATGACCGGAAAAAAAAAACCTGAAGCAATTCTATTGGTTTATGATCCAACTATTGCCTGGAAACCCATAACCTGTTGATCTAACATCGTCTAAGACAGTGGTTCTCAAATGGGGGTATGTGTACCCCTGGAGGTACTTGAAGGTATGCCAAGATTTTTTTTAAATATTCTAAAATAGCAATCATTCAAAAATCCTTTATAAATATATTTATTGAATTACACTTCAACAAAATATGAATGTAAGTTCATAAACTGTGAAAAATAAAATACAACAATGCAATATTCAGTGTTGACAGCTAGATTTTTTGTGGACATGTTCCATAAATATTGATGTTAAAGATTTCTTTTATTGTGAAGAAATGTTTAGAATTAGATGGATCTCTATTACAATCCCCAAAGAGGGCACTTTAAATTGATGATTACTTCTATGTGTAGAAATCTTTATTTATAATTGAGTCACTTGTTTATTTTTCAACAAGTTTTTAGTTATTTTTACATCTTTTTTTCCAAATAGTTCAAGAAAGACCACTACAAATGAGCAATATTTTGCACTGTTATACAATTTAATAAATCAGAAAAATGATGACATAGTGCTGTATTTTACTTCTTTATCTCTTTTTTTCAACCAAAAATGCTTTGCTCTGATTAGGGGGTACTTGAATTAAAAAAATGTTCACAAGGGGTACATCACTGAAAAAAGGTTGAGAACCACTGTTCTAAGATCTTACATGATTTGATATTAATATTGACCTATAGCGCTTGACCCTCCTGTGATCTGGTCACTATCTCCTCCGCCATCACCCCCTCACGTGTGCACATGTGACCCGCCGCCAGCATCAAAGCTGATCCCGCCAGTACCCCAAATTCAGCATGATATTAGATGCATGGCCGCTGACCTTTTCACCTTTTTCTACCGCCGAACGTTGACTTGCGATGATTGAACTAATTCCCATAACAACCTCCGACGAGGAAGCGTATATTGAGCCACTCAGAGCTTCTAATCTACGATTGCTATCCTGGCTGACGTTGATGTTTGGCAGTGAGTGACCCCTCGTTGTTTACTCAGTAGAGAGTCTTTGCACTATCACTGAGGTCACCAAGGCCTTGATACCGGTGCATATCTGCTACTAATTAACTCCGTGCGCCTTTTTGAACTTTATCCTTATTTTTTTTATTTTTTTTTTTACTCACAACACTCCCAGTTGAAAATAATTGTCTACTTCTCGGAGATAGGGACTTCATGTTGGCTCCTTTAGGCGTGCCGTCCCCTTTTGACTGGCTGAGCTCTGACTCATGCACTCTCGCCCGTTGCCAGGGTTACCGTTTATTAATATTGATTTGTAACTTTGTGCCTCATCACCGAGCTGCACAGTGTGTAACGATGCCTGCTCTTGTTCTCACACACACACACACACACACACACACACACACGTTCTTGTATTTAATACCTTCGAGACCTCTAAACAATTTCTAGATATATAAACATTTGTATTTACAACATGAATAATATATACATACTACGCAAATATAAAAAAGCTTGTTGTGAAAAATGAGTTGGATTTTCACAAGACAAAGGTCACAGTTTCACAAGAAAAACTTGGGATTTTTGCAGTATTACAATAAAAGTCGTCATTTTACTCAGCGCAGGTCAACATTTTACAAGAAAAACGGAACATTTATGCAATATTATGATAAAAGTTGGAATTTTACCCAATAGCAGTCGCAAAACACTAACATTTTGGCAATTTTATGAAAAGAATCGTAATTTTACTCGACAAAAGTCACAATTTTATAAGAAAACTTGGAAATTTTGGCAATATTATAACAATAATCGGAATTTTACTCTGCAAAATAATGGCAAAAGTCGTCATTTCATTCAAAGAAATGTCAGTAATTCACAGGAAAAACAAAAATTGGCAATATTGTGATAAAAGTCACAATTTTATAGGACAAATGTCACCATTTTGCATAAAAAGTAATACTTTTACGAGAAAATACTGCAATATTACAGAAACAGAGAGAATATAAGAAATGTTTCCCAATTTTATAAGAAAAAAGTCGACATTGTGAAAAAAAGACTACTTTCAGTTAATAATTATTTTTTTTTTGTAATTGATTTTTAATCTTCATTATTTACTTCAACATATTACAGTATGTCTTTATATCCATCCATCCATTTTCTAACGCTTATTCTATTTGGGGTCGCTGGTGCTTATCTCAGCAACAATCGGGCGGAAGGTGGTGTACACCCTGGACAAGTCGCCACCTTATCACAGGGCCAACACAGATAGACAGACAACATTCACACTCACATTCACACACTCGGGACCATTTAGTGTTGCCAATCAACCTATCCCCAGGTGCATGTCTTTGGAAGTGGGAGGAAGCCGGAGTACCCGGAGGGAACTCACAGTGTTATAATTAGAGTCATAATTTTACTCAGCGCAAGTCAACATTTTACAAAAAAAACAGAACATTTATGCAATATTATGATAAAAGTTGGAATTTTACCCAATAGCAGTCTCAATTTTACAAGAAAAGCCTAACATTTTGGCAATTTTATGAAAAGAGTCGTAAATTTACTCGACAGAAGTCACAATTTTATAAGAAAACTTTCAAATTTTGGCAATATAACAATAATCGGAATTTTACTCGGCAAAATGATGGCAAAAGTCGTCATTTTATTCAAAGAAATGTCAGTAATTCACAGGAACAACAAAAAATTGGCAATATTGTAATAAAAGTCACAATTTTATGCGACAAACGGCACCATTTTGCATAAAAAAGTAGTAATTTTTACGAGAAAATATTGCATTATTACAGAAACAAAGAGAATATAAGAAATGTTTCCCAATTTTATAAGAAAAAAGTTGACACATTGTGAAAAAAAGACTACTTTTAGTAAAAAAAAAAATAAAAAATATATTTTTTGTTTGTAATTGGTTTTTAATCTTCATTATTTATTTCAATTTATTACAGTATGTCTTTATGTCCATCCATCCATTTCCTACCGCTTATTCCATTTGGGGTCGCTGGTGCCTATCTCAGCAACAATCGGGTGGAAGGCGGGGTACACCCTGGACAAGTCGCCACCTCATCACAGGGCCAACACAGATAGACAGACAACATTCACACTCACATTCACACACTAGGGCCAATTTAGTGTTGCCAATCAACCTATCCCCAGGTGCATGTCTTTGGAAGTGGGAGGAAGCCGGAGTACCCGGAGGGAACCCACAGTTTTATACTCAGCGCAGGTCAACATTTTACAAGAAAAACGGAACATTTATGCAATATTGTGATAAAAGTTGGAATTTTACCCAATAGCAGTCGCAATTTTACAAGAAAATTCCTAACATTCTGGCAATTTTATAAAAAGAGTCGTAAATTTACTCGACAAAAGTCACAATTTTATAAGAAAACTTTGAAATTTTGGCAATATTATAACAATAATCTGACTTTTACTCTGCAAAATGATGGCAAAAGTCGTCATTTTATTCAAAGATATGTCAGTAATTCACAGGAACAACCAAAATTGGCAATATTGTGATACAAGTCACAATTTTATATGACAAATGTCACCATTTTGCGTAAAAAAGTAATAATTTTCAGAGAAAATATTGCAATATTACAGAAACAGAGAGAATATAAGAAATGTTTCTCAATTTTATAAGAAGAAAGTCGACATTGTGAAAAAAAGACTACTTTTAGTTAATAATTTTATATTTTTTTGTAATTGGTTTTTAATCTTCATTATTTACTTCAACTTATTACAGTATGTCTTTATATCCATCCATCCATTTTCTACCGCTTATTCCCTTTGGGGTCGCTGGTGCCTATCTCAGCTACAATCGGGCGGAAGGCGGTGTACACCCTGGACAAGTCACCACCTCATCACAGGGCCAACACAGATAGACAGACAACATTCACACTCACATTCACACACTCGGGACCATTTAGTGTTGCCAATCAACCTATCCCCAGGTGCATGTCTTTGGAGGTGGGAGGAAGCCGGAGTACCCGGAGGGAACCCACAGTGTAATACTCAGCGCAGGTCAACATTTTCCGAGAAAAACGGAACATTTATGCAATATTATGATAAAAGTTGGAATTTTACCCAATAGCAGTCGCAATTTTACAAGAAAAGCCTAACATTTTGGCAATTTTATGAAAAGAATTGTAAATTCACTCGACAAAAGTCACAATTTTATAAGAAAACTTTAAAATGTTGGCAATATTATAACAATTATCTGAATTTTACTCGGCAAAATTATGGCAGAAGTCGCCATTTTATTCAAAGAAATGTCACTAATTCACAGGAACAAAAAACAATGGCAATATTGTAATAAAAGTCACAATTTTATGCGACAAACAACACCATTTTGCATAAAAAAGTAGTAATTTTTACGAGAAAATATTGCAATATTACAGAAACAAAGAGAATATGACAAATGTTTCCCAATTTTATAAGAAAAAAGTTGACACATTGTGAAAAAAAGACTACTTTTAGTAAAAAAAAAAAAATATATTTTTTTTTTGTTTGTAATTGGTTTTTAATCTTCATTATTTACTTCAACTTATTACAGTATGTCTTCATATCCATCCATCCATTTTCTACCGCTTATTCCATTTGGGGTTGCTGGTGCCTATCTCAGCAACAATCGGGCGGAAGGAGGCGTACACCCTGGACAAGTCGCCACCTTCCATTTAGTGTTGCCAATCAACCTATCCCCAGGTGCATGTCTTTGGAAGTGGGAGGAAGCCGGAGTACCCGGAGGGAACCTACAGTGTTATAATAAGAGTTGTAATTTTACTCAGTGCAAGTCAACATTTTACAATAAAAACGGAACATTTATGCAATATTATGATCAAATTTGGAATTTTACCCAATAGCAGTCGCAATTTTACAAGAAAATTCCTAACATTTTGGCAATTTTATGAAAAGAGTTGTAAATTTACTCGACAAAAGTCACAATTTTAAAAGAAAACTTTAAAATGTTGGCAATATTATAGCAATAATCTGAATTTCACTTGGCAAAATTATGGCAAAAGTCGTCATTTTATTCAAGGAAATGTCACTAATTCACAGGAACAACAAAAAATTGGCAATATTGTAATAAAAGTCACAATTTTCCACGACAAATGTCACCATTTTTCATTAAAAAAAGTAATAATTTTTATGAGAAAATATTGCAATATTACAGAAACAGAGAGAATATGAGAAATGTTTCCCAATTTTATAAGAAAAAAGTCCACACATTGTGGAAAAAAAGACTACTTATAGTAAAAAAAAAAGTATTTTTATAATTGTTTTTTAATCTTCAATATTTACTTCAACTTATTACAGTATGTCTTTATATCCATCCATCCATTTTCTACCACTTATTCCCTTTGGGGTCGCTGGTGCCTATCTCAGCTACAATCGGGTGGAAGGCGGTGTACACCCTGGACAAGTCACTACCTCATCACAGGGCCAACACAGATAGACAGACAACATTCACACTCACATTCACACACTAGGGCCAATTTAGTGTTGCCAATCAACCTATCCCCAGGTGCATGTCTTTGGAAGTGGGAGGAAGCCGGAGTACCCGGAGGGAACCCACAGTGTTATAATAAAAGTTGTAATTTTACTCAGGGCAAGTCAACATTTTACAATAAAAACGGAACATTTATGCAATATTATGATCAAATTTGGAATTTTACCCAATAGCAGTCGCAATTTTACAAGAAAATTCCTAACATTTTGGCAATTTTATAAAAAGAGTTGTAAATTTACTCGACAAAAGTCACAATTTTAAAAGAAAACTTTAAAATGTTGGCAATATTATAGCAATAATCTGAATTTTACTTGGCAAAATTATGGCAAAAGTGGTCATTTTATTCAAAGAAATGTCATTAATTCACAGGATCAACAAAAAATTGGCAATATTGTGATAAAAGTCACAATTTTATATGACAAATGTCACCATTTTGCATAACAAAGTAATACGTTTATGAGAAAATATTGCAATATTACAGAAACAGAGAGAATATGAGAAATGTTTCCCAATTTTATAAGAAAAAAGCCAACACTTTGTGAGAAAAAGACTGCTTTTAGTTATTTTTATTTTTTGTTTGTGATTGGTTTTTAATCTTCATTATTTACTTGAAGTTATTACAGTATGTCTCTACATACATCATTATTTTTATTTTTTGAATAAAGCCATCAATCTGTCAACCCTTTCCGTGTCAGGTAAGGTTCCCTGTGTTGAGTTAAATTAAGCCGCACATTTTTCATAATTTTGGCCAAAGGGCGCGCATTTCAATTTCTTAAACGCACTTATTATCATATTTGTTTTTCCAGAGGGGGAGCACTTCAAACTTTTACACACACTTGTTATTTCATATGTTAAAACCAACACACAGTCAATTTGAAAAATCCCTCCTTTTTGGGACCACTCTAATTTTGATAGATTTCACCAATGAGCGGTTTAGCCCGGTTGGTAGAGCGGCCGTGCCAGCAACTTGAGGGTTGGAGGTTCGATTCCCGCTTCTGCCATCCTAGTTACTGCCGTTGTGTCCTTGGGCTAGACACTTTACCCACCTGCTCCCAGTGCCACCCACACTGGTTTAAATGTAACTTAGATATTGAGTTTCACTATGTAAAGCGCTTTGAGTCACTAGAGAAAAAGCGCTATATAAATATAATTCACTTCACTCTATTAGATGGAATGCTTTTCCGTATTGGGACCATGATTTATGCCCTGACTTGTTCACACCTCCTCATATGGAAGGTACTTTTCCTTGTTGATGTCTCAAGAAGGGTAGACACACACACACACACACACACACACACACACACACACACACACACACACACACACACACACACCAGCTGAATGTGTGGCTTGTTTTTGAAGCATAAGGTGCTTAGTGGCCAGTGGCGGTGAATGATTAGTTTTGTAACAGTGACCCCTGGTGGAAGTTTGGGGTATGCAGCTACCTGTGGTCTTTCAATTTTAACATAATCACAAATATAATATAGTAATTACAATAAACAAAACAAAAATAATTGCAAAAAATGATTATCTGTATTCTGAGGAAATAAATACCCAATTGAGGGGTGTCAAAGTAATCCTAGATGGGGGGCTACATGGGGAAAAATCTACTCCCAAGTGGGTCGGACTCTGTAAAATCACGGCACGATAAGTTACAAATAAAGACAACTTCAGAATGTTTTCTTTGTTTAAAAATAGAACAAGCACATTCTGAAAATGTACAAATAGTTTTTTTTTTTACACCTACATGCTGCGGTTACTAATATTGTATCTTTATTTGTTGTTTTCTGAATAAATGATGTGATGATGTTCATCAGTCAACTCATTGGTGTTCATTTTCAATCTATCAAGATAAAAAAAAATAAAAATCAAATTACAGAGTGTTATTTATGTAGTTTGATCATTTTGCTCGACTGGTGCACTAACATTGTGTGGTTTATTTTTGTACATATGTAGCATCAGCTACAAAGATACAAAGAATTACTATTGTGACATCTAGTGGACACATTTAGAACAGCAGTTTCTTTCATTCAAAAATGTTGGCTAATTTTTATACTTAGCAAACTCATCCCGCGGGCCGGATAAAACCTTTTCCGGGCCATGCATTTGACACCCCTACTCCAATTGATTTGTTCATTTATTATTATTTTTATTTTGTTCGGAATGTATTCATGGTTTTGGATCATTTATAGTTAAATAAAAAATTGCATGACCTTTTAATGTCATGTTATATAAATATATATAAATCAGGTTTATGGAACAAATTTTGAATGTTGTCACCTTGGCTGGTCAAAGTGTGAATGGAGCTCTGCTTCTTCCTCTTTTTTTCAGTCATGTTGAATTGTAAAGGCGTAAACCTGGCATGTGGTTTTACAATTTTTGGAAAAAATGAACTAAATCGTAAGCACAGTCAGCAAATGCTGCTAAATTTAAATATGTAGCGGCAATAATTATATGTCTCAAAAGTATATATATATATATATATATATACACATACATACATATATACTGTATATATATACATACATACGTACCTATATATATATATATATGGCTAAAAGTTCGGACATAGCTTTTCAGTCAATGCGTGGACTCCCGACTTAAACAAGTTGAAAAACTTCTTCGGGTGTTGCCATTTAGTGGTCAATTGTACGGAATATGTACTGTACTGTGCTATCAACTAATAAAAGTTTAAATCAATCAATCAATCAATCAATGTGTTTTCTTTATTTTCATGATTATTTACATTGTAGATTGTCAATGAAGGCATCAAGACTACGAATGAATGCATGTGGAGTTATGTACTTAACAAAAAAAGGTGAAATAACTGAAAACGTGTTTTATATTCTAGTTTGTTCAAAATAGCCCCCCTTTGCTCTGATTACTTTTTTGCACACTCTTGGCATTATCTCGATGACCTTCAAGAGGTAGTCACCTGAAATGGTTTTCATTTCACACGTGTGCTTGAAGCTCATCGAGAGAATGCCCAGCGTGTGCAAACCAGTAATCGGAGCAAAGGGTGGCTATTTTGAAGAAACTAAAATACAAAACATGTCTTCAGTCATTTCACCTTTTTTTTTTGTTAAGTACATAACTCCACATATGTTCATTCGTATTTTTGATGCCTTCAGTGACAATCTACATTGTAAATAGTCATGAAAATAAAAACAACGCATTGAATGAGTTGTGTCCAAACTTTTGTCCTGTATATGCATATATATATATACATACATACTTATATATTTTTATATATATATATATATATATACAGTATAATCCATTTCCTTTTCTAAGACCTACAGCAAGTGACAAAAAAACACTACAAAAGATGCACCCATAACATGCCCTAAAAACAAAGCCTGTTATATGCATCTCAGTACAGTTATGTTCATTTCAGTTTTGCATTCAAACAGTTACAGCCATACAGTGTCAAGTATAGTGTATACTCTCGCGTCACATAACTTGCATAAGTGACATCGTCTTGCCCCCTCCCTCTGCGTACCTTACTGCAAACCTGCCGTGCGCCTCTCAAAAATCCCAGCTCTGCGTTGGCAACGACGTGGACCGCACAGTTGTGATTGGTCAGCCTTGGAAGAGGAGAGTTCCTGACAACGGGAGAGCAACAGTGATTAAACATTTGCATGAAAACCAATATCGTGTACTTTATATCTCTGAATATATTACTGAATGTGTCCTTTTTTAGCATATTGTCTTGTTGCTGTGTCCAGAAGTCACAAAGTATGACACTCTTTTTAACTTCTATTGCCAAACATCGATAACACATGACCATACACATTAACGCGGTGACGCTTGCTGGGCATGGTGGTGCGGGTTCGTTCTCTCAATAATGCAGTTCAGGCTCAGACACAGCAGCGTAAGGTAAGAAATAATGATTTATTTAACCAAAGAACAGACTATAAACAGAAAAATTGCACTAGGCATAAAAAGGCAAAACAAAGAGCTAGCATGGGAGCTAGAAAACACGAAGCATAGCGCGGAAGCTAGCAAGTACAAAAACAATTTTACCAGAGTCAGGAATCAGCGTCGTCACTTGTTGCATGGAACAAAAACTAGGAAGCGAGGACGAGTCAACAGAAAAGGCAGGCTTAAATAAGGACAGTGATTACAAACAGGTGTGAGTCAAAAACAAGAGGCAGGTGACACTAATGCGTGACTATAGCAACATAACAAACAGGAAATGCCACCAGGAACTAAGGAAGTAAAACACCAACAGAATACAATAAAAAGACGGAACAAAACCCGAATAAGACATGATCCGGGCAGCGGATCATGACAAACGCCAGCATGTCGTTACAATGTCCTTTAACAGGTTTGTTTATTTATAATTACATGACAGTTCTCTCTTGTTATGACTGTTGTAATTTTCCAACACAATTGGGCGATTAGATGCTGTCACATCGCACCCAATATCGGGATTCACCATTAAAGATTCAGGAACATGTGTAAGGAAATTAATACTATTAAAGTTTTCCACCACAAGGGGGCGAAAAAGGCGCAGCTTTAGTCATGCAGTTGCGTCCCACCCAACAAACTGACCCATTGTCAGACATTTCAGGAAGATTGGAGCACATGTTAGTTATGACAGTTATAATGTTTTACCACAAGGGGGCGATAAAGTCAGCGCAGTCGTCATGCAGTTGCGTCACACCCAACACTTTGACTTTCAGTTTTAGTCATTGTTTTTGACTTCTTTTTTTTTACACAAATATGACAAACAATAAAGGTTCATTTAACTTCAAAACTGGTGTGTCTCAATACAACTTTCTTACTTTTGATACAATACCAATATTGGAGCCTTGAGTATCGGCCGATACCTATATTGATCCGATACGATATCTGCACGAATCATTCATATTTATGTTCTTTTGAAGTAAAGAATGTTAGAAAAGGTGAAAGCTACTCAAAGAGAAAATGATAGGAGGTATGAAAATCATTAATATATTTATTAGTAACAATGCTTATGTTTCAGTTGAAAAAGTTGAATGATGCGGGCACGTTTGTTCCTGGATACTTTCTAATGCACTTCTGCCTTGGATTCTTTGTATCTGTAAGTAATTTGCAACTTTAACTACTTTAAACTCCTTTACTTGTCAACTAATGTTGTGTTAAAGGCTAAAAAATTGTTTATCTAAGGAGACTTATTATGTATGTTGAGGTTGTGTGCTATTGTGTGCTTAGTTGTTGTGTAGCTGCTCGCTCCTAAGAGACCATAGCCTTTTGTTGCCTCTCGAGTAAAAATCCCAGAAAATGTCAAACTAGTGTGCTAATTGGAGGATATTTAGATGTTAACTAGCTGCTGAACAAGAGTAGCTCTTCTCTGTCGTAAAATAAGTCTGCTTTGGCATGTTTTTCCAGAAAAGTCCGTTCTCATCACAATTAGTGACATTTGAACTGATACGGTACCAATTTTACGGTATTTTTTTGTGTTTTAAAAAAATGCCACAGGGGTTAGTGCATGTGCCTCACAATACGAAGGTCCTGAGTAGTCCTGGGTTCGATCCTGCGCTCGGGATCTTTCTGTGTGGAGTTTGCATGCTCTCCCCGTGACTGCATGGGTTCCCTCCAAGTACTCCGGCTTTGTACCACCTCCAAAGACATGCACCTGGGGATAGGTTGATTGGCAACACTAAATTGGCCCTAGTGTGTGAATGTTGTCTGTCTATCTGTGTTGGCCCTGCGATGAGGTGGCCATTTGTCCAGGGTGTGCCCCGCCTTCCGCCCGAATGCAGCTGAGATTAGCTCCAGCACCCCCCGCGACCCTAAAAGGGAAAAAGCGGTAGGAAATGGATGGATGGATGGATAGCTGTCCTGTAAACACGCTGCAGGACTGATTGTATCGGAGATTTTAGAAGCAAGCCGATATATTCCGATTTGCGTTTTTTTGCTGATATCGGACCGATATCGATATCAATCGGGGAAGCACCTGTTTAAAACATTGCCTAGACCGCTAATAAAGGTTTTATGGTAAAAACAGTTTCGCTTGGCTATTATTGTGTATGGCAGAAGTCGGCAACTTTTACCACTCAAAGAGCCATTCTGACCCGTTTCACAAAGCAAAGAAAACAATGGGAGCCACATAACTCTTTTGAAATTTATAATAAAATAACACTCCATACAGAGTTTTTTTTTTTTGCTTTGTGCTATGTATAAACCAGGGGTCTCAGACACGCGGCCCGCACCTTAATATGAAAATTTAATGTTAGTGCGGCCCGCAAGTTTTATATGAACGCCGCTTGACAGCGTCACACCTGCCAACCGTCCCAATTTTCCCGGGAGACTCCCAAATTTCAGAGTAATTATTGTCCTGAATGTACGCTGGTGTTCACCCAATGAAAAATAAAAAGGGCGTACAATAATGTCACTACCGCCCTCTACAGCTTGTACAAACAGCTTGCCAGCCCAAATAATTGTTTGACGAGGCTATTGCAGACACACGTAAGAGACTGCAAGGCATCCTTATTCAACAACAATACAGGTTACACTGAAGGTGGCCATTTAAACAACTTTAGGACTCTTACTAATATGCGCCACACTGTGAACCCACACCAAACAACAATGACAAACAGATTTCAGGAGAACATCCGCACTATAACACAACATAAACATGACAGAACAAATACCCAGAATTCCATGTATCCTGACTCTTCCGGTCTCCATTATACACCCAGCTACCACCAACCCATATATATACACATATACATATTCATATATATATGTACATATGTATATATATACATATGTATATATATGTATATATATACATATGTATATATATGAATATGTATATGTATACACATATGTATATATATATATATATACACATATGTGTATATATATATACATATATTCATATATATATACATATGTATATATATTCATATGTATATATATATATATATATGTATATATATATGTATATATATATACATATATATATATATACATATATATACATATATATATATATATATACATATGTATTCCCCCAGGGGACCGAAAGCAATGGATGTCGATTACTTTATATGCATCCCCCCCAGGACAATTTATTGGTACTTAGATAAATTAATACACAATAACTTGTCCCACTGAGAGCCAAGTTGTAAATATATATTTATTTTTAGTACATTTTTTAATCTTTTATTTTCAATACTTAACTTCTCCATGTTTTACGTGGCAGTCAGCATGTGGCACTGTCCCACTGGAGAACGGTGTCGGAATGACATCTAACCAGTGGGATGAGATGTTCCAACAAGTGTGCTCAGCAGGATACAGCTGTGTTCACTTCCTCTTCTGATTTATGTGCCATGACGCTGAGCTGCAACATATGGGTAACGACACATGTTGCCAGTTATTTACACAATAATGGCTGTGTCCACAAATTTTCCAACGGGTCTGCGCTGCCATGCGAGCTGTACACTGGCTTCTCTAAAGAATATCACACCGGGAAAGTGTGTTTTAAATTGTGAAATGTTAGCCATTTGCAGGAAGCCAAGCTGTGACACACACTATTAAAATGAATGAATTAGTAGATGAGTGTGCATAAGTATCACGAGGCTGCTGGGAGAGGAGACGGCAGGATTGGAGGGACAGGAGAGAGAGAGAGAGAAAGAGATAAACCACACATTCACTTCTCACCACACACCCACAGACACTGCACACTCAGCGCTGCACCTGCTCCCGCACCGAAAGCCAAGATGGTCTCCTACTGCTGGATGACGGCTCTGCTCCTGGCGGTCATAACTGCAGGTACATTTATTTTTAAATTACAAAAAAAAAAAAAAAAAGTTCAAGTCAGTAAGAGTTGATGAGAACAGGATACTTTGCTGAATGTGTGACCTTCAATATAAGAGGTTTTGATCTTCCCCACTCAAAACAAAAAGTGCTGATTTGACAATATAGACACTTTTTATGTTGACCTCTCATTTCAGGCAATGTCAGCGGCAGCACTTTTTTTGAAGCTACCGAGAGGAACTGCTCTCTGTCGCCACCGGTGAGTTTTAAGTGAATCCTAGAATGCAGCATGAATACATACTGAAAGTATTTATTGTCATCTAATGTTAACTATCATTTATTTCTTTGTTTTTTGGGTTTTTTTTGGCTGCATGGAGGCTAAACTTAAATTTTACTTTTAATTACAAATAAGCTTATAGAAATAATATAAATAAACTGTTAATTAAATATACACAAAAAAATGTAAGAATGCTCATACATAATAATTTTGCTTTAAAGTTTGTTGTACAATGCCTAATCAAAACTGTATTTTCCCTTCAGTCCAAATATCGCATAGTTTTATGGATATATAGTTTATTTCAAACAATAACCTTTTTTATTTTTATTTTTTAAATTTGAACACCCACACATTATTATTATTATTATTATTAGAGGGGGGTGGGGGGGGGGTTGCACACATATGCGGTCCTCTCCAAGGTTTCTCATAGTCATCATTGTCACCGACGTCCCGTTGTGGTTTGCGTTGCGGTTTGTGTTGCGGTTTGTGCAGCCCTTTGAGACACTTGTCATTTTGGGCTATATAAATAATAGACTTAGACTTGGACTTAGACAAACTTTAATGATCCACAAGGGAAATTTTTCAACACAGTAGCTTAGTTACAATGATTCCATGTAAGGATGGAAATGCAGGTATAAATAGACTAGGTATAGCAACGTAAAATATAACATATCTGCGAACATATACAATATATACTTATCATGTGTACAGTATATAATAATATTTACAGATACAATATGTCTATAACATATATACAATATATACCAAATGCTATGTACACTATCACAGTATATTTGGCAGCCCCAGCATAAAAAAGAGAGTAAGTCCAGCAGAAAATAGAATATAGACATAAACAACAAAGAGAAGGTGTCAGGTAATAGGCGGATATTATCTCTTGCTGTATGGGGAGTGATTATACAGCTGGATGGAGTGTGGAATGAAGGAGTTGAATAATCATTGATTGATTGATTAATTGATTATTATAAACATATTTATATTGTTTTATTTTTTATTTCATGGTGTATTGCACAAAGGTTAAACCTAAGATTTTCTTTTCATTCTAAAAAAAAAAAAAAGTTCTGAAAGACAAGTAAATATATTTGTTTCATTTTGAAATGAAAATTTTTTTTTAAATAAAATAAACAATTTTGATGAACAATATTTATTTTTTGTTTTTAAAACATGTTTCAAGATGTGTATTTGATACAATGTATTTTGTACAGTGCCTAAACAAAACTATAATATTTTCCTTTTGTACCCATTGACTTAAATCTCATAGTTTTATCGATAAGCAATTAATAAAAATAAAAACAAATGTTTTATATAAATTTTAATACACGCAAAAATATTCTAAATATATTTATGTTATTTTATTGTTTATTTCATGGTGTAGAGCACAAAGGTTAAACCAAAGTTTTTCTTTTAACTCTAAAAACATATATTTGTTTGTTTCATTATTCAATACAAAAGTTAAAATAAAATAAACAATTTTGACTATTATTATATTGTTTTTGTTTTTAAAACATGTTTCAAGAGCTGTATTTGATACAATGTCCGTTGTACAGTGCTTGATCAAAACTATAATATTTTCCTTTTGTTTCCATTAACTTAAATCTCGTACTTTTATGGATGAGAAATTAATTTAAAAGGTAAAAGTTTGCTTTTTGATATGTTGCAAGCGCTGTAGTTGATGCCTTTACCTGAGGCAAAACTAAACATTTTCCCTTTAATCGCATACATTTAAAGCTCTTAACAATTATTTTTAATAGAAAAAAATGAAAATAAATACAATAACTTTTTTATTATTAATATACATTTTTTGGAAGGGGGAATAAAAAATAAAATAAAACATTTATAATTTTAATATATATTTTTTCTACCGTAATTGTTTCAGCATTAAATAATTACATACATTTAAAGCTCTTAACTGTTTTTATTGATTAAAAAAAAAAAAATCTAATAACTTTGTTATTTATTCATCTTTTTTTGGGGGGTGCGGAGAATAAAAAAAAATATAAAATGGATAATTTTAATATTTTTTTTTACATACATGTAAAACTCTTAACAATTGTTTTATTGATAAAAAAAATAGAATAACTTTTTTACTATTAATAATTTTTTTTGGGGGGTGCGAAAATAAAAAAAAATAAAAAATTAATCATTTAAATATTTTTTGTCTACGGTTATTGTTTCAGCATTGAATAATTACATATATTTAAAGCTCTTGACAATTGCTTTTATTGATTTAAAAAATCTAATATCCTTTTTAATATCAATCTTTTTTTGGGGGGGAGGTGCAGGGAATAAAAAAAATCTAAAATTTGTCATTTTAATATTTGTTTTCTGCGGTATATGTTTCAAATGTTGAATAGTTACATACATTTGAAGCTCTTAACAATTGTTTTTATTGATTAACAAAATATATAAAATCACTTTTTTATCATTAATATTTTTTGATGGGGTGCATCATTTAAAGGTGGCAAAACTATATAAATGTAATATTCAGCAAGGAGTTGCTACTGTTGTTGTGAATGTGAAACTGTTCCAGTAAATGGACTTTCTGCACACAGTTAATGATTACAACAATGGGAGATACGAGAAGCGATGATTCAGCAGTTCCTCATCTTTTTAAATTGGTCCTTCACTGCCAATGTGTGTGTGTGTGTGTGCGTGTGTGTTCTTGTATTTCTACCCTTCTTGAGACATCGCCAAGGAAAAGTACCTTCCATATGAGGAGGTGTGAACAAGTCAGGACATAAATCATGGTCCCATTACAAAAAACCGTTGCATCTAAAAGAGAATGTCTCATTTGCACTTCTGGTGGTGAAATCTATGAAAATGAGGGTGGTCCCAAAAAGGAGTGATTTTTCAAATTGACTGTGTCGGTTTTAAAAGTGCTCCCTCTCTGGTCAACATATGAAATAACAAGTGAGTCTAAAAATATGAAGTGGTCCCCCTTTTGGCCAACATATGTAATCACGAGTGTGTGTAAGAAGTTGAAATGCCAAAATTAATTTAAAAAAGTACAAATATAGACATACTGTAATAACTTGAAGTAAATAATTAATATTAAAAAGCAATTACAAACAAAACATATAAATAAAAATAAATTAACTATAAGCAGTATTTTTCTCACAATGTGTCGACTTTTTTCTTATAAAATTGGGAACAATTTCTCATGTTCTTTCTGCTTCTGTAAAATTGCAATATTTTCTCGTAAAATTATTACTTTTTAACTTAAACTTAGTACTTTTTACTGCAAAATGGTGACATTTGTCATATAAAATTCTGACTTTTATCATAATATTGCCAATTTTTTTTGTTGTTTTGTAAAATAGTGAAATTTTTCGAGTAAAATGATGACTTTTCTCATAATATTGCCAAGTAAAATTCCGATAATTATAATATTTCCAAAAATGTTAAAGTTTTCAGTAACACTTTAGTATGGGGAACATATTCAACATTAAGTAGTTGCTTATTAAAATAACAAATACTTAATTTAGAGTTATTGGACACTTGGAGAACATATAAGGGTTAGAGTTAGGGTTACTAATAAGCAATTATTCTGAGGTTATTGAGAAACTCTCTTAGTTAATGGCTTACTGGTTGTATAATAAGGCCATGCAGAATAAGGCATTAATAAGTACCTAATAATGACTAATTAAGAGCCAATATGTTATTAATATGCAGGCTTAATCAGCAACTAGTTAATGTTGAATTTGTGTTCCCCATACTAAAGTGTTACCAAGTTTTCTTATAAATGTGTGAGTTTTGTCGAGTAAAATTACGAATCGTTTCATAAAATTGCCCAAATTTTAAGCTTTTCTTGTGAAATTGTGACTGTTTTGAGTTAAATTCCAATGGTGTGGCGCAGTTGGGAGAGTGAAGTGAATTATATTTATATAGCGCTTTTCTCTAGTGACTCAAAGGGCTTTTACATAGTGAAACCCAATATCTAAGTCACATTTAAACCAGTGTGTGTGGCACTGGGAGCAGGTGGGTAAAGTGTCTTGCCCAAAGACACAACGGCAGCGACTAGGTTGACAGAAGCGGGGATCGAACCTGGAACCCTCAAGTTGCTGGCACGGCCACTCCACCAACCGAGCTATACCGCCCCAAGAATGGCCGTGCCAGCAACCTGAGGGTTCGTGGTTCGATCCCCACCTTCTATCAACCTCGTCACGTCTGTTGTGTCCTTGAGCAAGACACTTCACCCTTACTCCTGACGGGTCATGGTTAGTGCCTTGATTGGCAGCTCTCGCCATCAGTGTGTGAATGTGGAAATAGTGTCAAAGTGCTTTGAGTACCTTGAAGGTAGAAAAGCACTGTACAAGTATGACCTATTTAACCCATTTAATTTTATCATAATATTGCACAAATTTTCAGTTTTTATTGTAAAATTTTTGACTTGCGTTGAGTAAAATTTTGTCTTTTATCATAACACTGCCAAAATTCCAAGTTTTTCTTGTGAAATTCCAACTCACTTTTCACAACAAGCTTTTTTATATTTGCATAGTATGTAAATATTATTAATGTTGTAAATACACTTCTTAATATATCTAGAAAGGTTTGTCCTAAAGAGGTTCGCATTTTTCGGATGTCTCAAGAAGGTAACAAATACAAGAATGTGTGTGTAAGTGTGTGTGTGTGTGTGTTCCGGCAATGCTTACTTAATAGGGATATCGCTCTGTTTACACCGGCACCTTTAGGGGACCTCTGACGGTATGGGGACCAAAAAAACAGGTCCCCTAAACGGTTATCTTTTTAAATTATGTTAAACATTTAAAAAGGTTTAATCATTAATAGTACTGTGATTCTGTAAGGCAGTGGTTCTCAAATGGGGGTACTCGTACCCCTGGGGGTACTTGAAGGTATGCCAAGGGGTATGTGATAGCAACAGTTCAAAAATCCTTTATAATTATATTTATTGAATAATAAATACTTTAACAAAATATGAATGTAAGTTCATAAACTGTGAAAAGAAATGCAACAACGCAATCTTGTGTTGACAGCTAGATTTTTTGTGGACATATTCCGTAAATATTGATGTTAAAATTTATTTTTTTTGTGAAGAAATGTTTAGAATTAAGTTCATGAATCCAGATGGGCACTCTAAGTTGATGATTACTTCTATGTGTAGAAATCTTTATTTATAATTTAATCAATTGTTTATTTTTCAACAAGTTTTTAGTTATTTTTATATCTTTTTTTCCAAATAGTTCAAGAAAGAACACTACAAATGAGCAATATATTGCACTGTTATACAATTTAATAAATCAGAAACTGATGACATAGTGCTGTATTTTACTTCTTTATCTCTTTTTTTCAACCCAAAATGCTTTGCTCTGATTAGGGGGTACTTGAATTAAAAAAATGTTCACAGGGTGTACATCACTGAAAAAAGGTTGAGAACAACTGCTGTATGGTATCCATCCTTAGTTAAAACTAATATATATTTCCAAAAACAAAATCTGGTTTAGTGTTCCTTAGGATGACATTTTCATACAGCATGATTATAAAACATTATTACCTTAAAGTATGAGTCACATTCAGAATTTATCATCCTTTTATATATGGTAGTTTGAGTTGCAGACAACTTCATTACTGCTACATAGCAGTTTTCAGTAATGTCACAGAGAAGAAACAGGATTTGCTTTAACATTTAAGCGCTGAAACTTCCTACAAGACAACAGCTGTAGTGCTGTATTCTGAGGATCATGTCATATTTAATTTGAACTTTTTTTTTTAATTGGTCCTCAGTAGTCACGTACAAATGTGTGTGAATTATGCAAAATTATAAATGTGGTCCCCATGAACCACATTAACTATTTTTCCCCAGGGTACCCAGTAAAAATGATCAGCACAATACTTCATCAATCCAGAGATTTAAAGACGTGTATGAGCTAACTGAGCAGTGGGCATTTTAACTATTTTTTTTTTTATGCCTCCACAACCTGTAGAAAGGGTTGTCCCCACAAGTGATGATCAAAAACTTGATCCCCATTCCAAATGATAACCTGTTTGTGTGTGTGTGTGTGTGTGTGTGTGTGTGTGTGTGTGTGTGTGTGTGTGTCAGCACCTTCCCAGCACGGCAGTGAACACCAGCGTCCGCCTGCAGGAGTTACGCCAGCAGATGCACTCGTCCAACATCTCCGCCTACATCATCCCAGGCACCGACGCCCACCTGGTACCTGGCCCGCCAATCATCATGTTAGAATGCCCTGTGGTGGATTCATTGTGTGTGTTAGTGGGTGACGCTAAACAGTGTGTGTCTTCGTCAGAGCGAGTACATATCGCCACGAGACGCCAGGATGGCCTTCATGACCGGCTTCACTGGCTCTGCAGGTACACTCCTCCTCCTCCTCCTCCTCCGGGAATCACCATCCCACGTCTGAGCTGCTTTTATCCTCACTTGAAGAGCCTCCCCCGCCATAGATCAAAAAGGAAGATTTATAGTGGATTAAATCATGCCACAGCTTCAGTGGAACAGTGAGATAAAAGATGGGCGCCCCGCCTCACGTCGATGGCCATCCCCTTCAAGGCTGGACAGCGGTTTGTAATTCTTGCTGTTGGCTGACTGTCTCCGTCCTCTTCCTGCAAGGCACCGCCGTGGTCACGCCCGGCAAAGCGGCGCTGTGGACGGACAGTCGCTACTGGGTCCAAGCCCAGAGACAGATGGACTGCAACTGGGAGCTGCAAAAAGATGGTGGGCCCCTATCAATGGTTCTTTCACAGTACACTCAAATACTGTAGTGCAGGGTCTCATGAGTTTAAAAAAGGAACCAGATTCGTTTTGAAAATGTGTTATTCTGATTGCTACAAATCTACCGCAATCTTGTGGATAGCGCCCGCAAATCAGGTTGACAACTAAGTGGCGGTAGCACAGCATTTCTTTTTATGACCCAATATAAACAACCTTCCCTAGTCATGGCGCAAAAACAAAAGAAAAAAGTCAACATGCATAGTCCCACATGTCACAACCTGCTCATTGAACTTTGTTGATATTATTTTTTAAAAACTGTCCAAGCACCATAAAACAGTGGTTCGCTAATGGGGGTACGCTTACCCCTGGGGGTACTTGAAGGTATGCCAAGGGGTACGTGAGATTTTTTTACAAATATTCTAAAAGTAGCAACAATTCAAAAATCCTTTATACATTTATTGAATAATACTTCAACAAAATATGAAAAGTTAATAAACTGTGAAAAGAAATGTAACAATGCAATATTCAGTGTTGACAGCTGGATTTTTTTGTGGACACGTTACATAAATATTGAGGTTAAAGATTTCTTTTTCTGTGAAGAAATGGTTAGAATTAAGTCCATGAATCAAGATGGATCTCTATTACAATTCCAAAAGAGGGCACTTTAAGTTGATGATTACTTCTATGTGAGAAATCTTTATTTATAATTGGATCACTTGTATATTTTTCAACAAGTTTTTAGTAATTTTTATATCTTTTTTTCCAAAGAGTTCAAGAAAGACCACTAAAAATGAGCAATATTTTGCACTGTTATACAATTTAATAATACAGAAACTTATGACATAGTGCTGTATTTTACTTCTTTATCTTTTTTTTTTTTTTTCAACCAAAAATGCTTTGCTCTGATTAGGGGGTACTTGGATTTTAAAAAATGTTCACAGGGGGTGCATTACTGAAAAAAGTTTGAAAACCACTGCCATAAAACATTTAAAATGACACCTATTTAAATTTATTACAAAGGATGATGGGAAAAAACACAAAATACTCCCTCCAAATGTATCCATGTTTGGTGCATTTTAGCTGCCTGGTATTTCTGATATATTACAAAACTTTAAGAAGGTTGTCATGGAAGTAAACGAGGTAGGAGTCAAACTTTCACATACTCTTAATATCCAATTATATTAATAATTAATTACAAAGTATATTCATTACACTAGAATACATATATGTATCACTCTTATAAGAAAAAAACATGTACATAAATAAATGTATAGGCATGTATATATATGTATGTATTAGTGTTGTCCTGATAACAATATTTTGGTACCGGTACCAGTACTAAAATTATTTTGATACTTTTTGGTACATTTCTAAATAATGGGGACCACAAAAATGTAATTATTAGCTTTATTTTAACAACAAATCTTACGGTACATTAAACATATGTTTCTTATTGCAAGATTGTCCTTAGATAAAATAGTGAACATACAAGACAACGTGTCTTTTAGTAGTAAGTAAGCAAACAAAGGATCCAAATTTAGCTGCTGACATACGCAGTAATATAATGTGTCATTTATCATTCTATTATTTTGTCAAAATTATTAAGGACAACTTGTAGAAAATAAATTATTAATCTACTTGTTCATTGACTGTCAATATCTGCTTACTTTCTCTTTTAACATGTTCTATCTACACTTGTGTTAAAATGTGATAATCACTTATTTTTCTGTTGTGGGGATACTTTACATTAGTTTTGGATGATACCACAAATTTGGGTATCAATCCGATACCAAGTAGTTATAGGATCATACATTGGTTATATTCAAAGTCCTCATATGTCCCGGGACATATTTCCTGAGTTTATAATTATAATTTAAATTTTTTTTAAACGAAAGAAGATGTTCAAAATAATTTCAAAATGATTCAAAATCTGAAATTTCAAGCAAAATTCTTCGGAGTTTAAGGAAATATTATTAACCTTACTCTTTTTTTTTTCGGTTTGATGTTCTTATTACTTTTCTTTAGCAGGAAAAACAAAAAGTTTTAATAACTCTACATGATCACATACCGTGAATTGCAATTGTCATCATTGGGAAAATGAATTGTTTAAAATCAGTGGTTCTCAAACCCTTTATTACAGAGTACCACCTCAGTATTAAAAACAACATTAAAATTCAGTAGTATAGTAGGCCTACAAAGTCATTAAAAACCAGACAGAGGTTTTATTTGACGAGAATATTGAATATTCTTCGCTACTGTAACATTACACACAGTTTGAACAGTAACACTGTTTTTAAATAAAGGTATCAGTAATAATACTGTGTTATTTGACCGTATTAATGTCTATAATTTTCATTGTTCCACAGTGTCCATAAGCAGCATAGCAGAGTGGCTAATCTCGGAGATACCGCATGGAGGTCAGATTGGCTTCGATCCCTTCCTCTTCTCCATCAGTAAGTCTCTACCCACGCCCCCGCCAGTCCGCATTATCCCCACCGCAGCCCTGATAGACTGAGAATATATCGACGGAGGCGGCGGACGCTGTTGCCGCCAGACGGCTCCGTTCTGATTGATTGACCCGGGCGCGTGTAATCATCTGCAACTTCCTCCATTAGAAACGCAGGAAGACTACAGCATGAGTCTGGAGTCAAGCAATCGAAGCCTCAAGTCGATGCCTGGCAACCTGGTAGACCGAGTGTGGAAGGAGGAGAGACCTCCCATCCCTCCTGACAGCCTCATCCGCCTGCCGGACAGAGTCATACGTAGGTTTTTCCCTTTGATTAATAATAGTAATAATCTCTTACCCTTATCTGGCTACTTAAACAGGGGCCAATAAAGCCATAAAATACAGGTTGATGTTTTTTTATGACTGAGAGACCCAATGCTAACTTTAGGGACGAGACAAAGACGGAAGTTGTCCTGTTCATGTAAACACATGCACAGCATCATAAATCTAATGGTTAGTGCTTGTGAATAAATGAAGGACATATCAACACGCATATTTGACGTAACATGATTGTTGCCCCCCAAGAAGATAGGGCATTGCTGAGATATGAATTCATTAGTTCGTTTCTAGTTAATTCACAGGTAAGAAGCTTATGGGCCCCATTCAGCAACAAGTTCCTAACTTTTCCTATCTTTCTTCCTAAGTGATTTCCTAAGAGGAGTCCATTCAAATTCATGACGTGTTCTTAAACGGCCAAATTGGTCCCACCTGCTGTTTTAAGTTGCTGAATGCCAAATGGTTAGGGCGTACGTGTCTATCATAATTTGCATATAAACACAACCTTATTTCCCCACTATGCATATGTAAATGCCCTTAATTCCATAATTTGCATAGGTAAACGCCCTTAATTCCCCATATAAGGGCACAATTCTGGCGGAAAATCCGAACATCAAACACACGGAGAAAACACAAACAGATTACAGAAGAGAAATTCGTATTATCCCACGGGGAAAATACATAATGTCAAAACGTAAGTTTAAGAAAGGGGGGACTGCTGAGGTAGCCTAAAGCGTTCAAATAAATATTCATCACTTCGGGCAAATAGGTCTACATGGTCGTTAAATATGCGCTCCCTCCCCAAGGCACGATCTGCGTGTGTGTGTGTGTGTGTGTGTGTGTGACAGTAATTTGAAATGTCTATATATTGCTCATTTTGCTATATGTCTGTCTGTCTGATCTGCTATATGTCTGTCTGTCTGATCTGATCCATCTATCTATCTATCACATCTATCTATATATGTATATATATATATATATATATATATATGTGTATATATATATATATATATATATATATATATATATATAAGATATTAATTTCACATTAGACAATAGAAGTAAGGGAACTTGTCACGCTTAAGAACAAATGGGACACCCCAAGAGTGCTCTGGAGCACTCGCAGATTTTGTTCTTACCTACAAACAAATTCCAGCTTGTCATGTCTATGGGATCATGTTTTGTTTTGGTCATATTTGGTTTTGTTTTTTGGACAATCAGTTCCTGTTTTTGCACTTCCTGGTTTGTTTTGTTACCATAGCAACTCATTAGTTTTCACCTGTCCTCATGTCTCACACCGGTTTTCAATGATTATGTCACTGCTATTTAAGCGGTCTGTTTTCTGTTCTTCGTCCTGGCAAAATCACTACCTATCACCGTCTACCACCTGCTACGCACCTTGTAATGTTCCATGCCAATGATCCATGTCAAGTAAGTTTTTGTTTATAGTTCATAGTTTCTGCCTTTCTGCAAGTTTTAGTTTCATAGCCAAGTTTGTTCCCCGCCATTGTGCGCTCCTTTTGTTTGCTTCTTTTTTGTAGTTATAGTGTACAAAATAAATCATGTACTTACATTCACGTCTTGCCCGTGCCAACTTTCCTTTACCTCGGGAAAACACTTCAAGTCCAAGTTTGAGTCTTGACACAGCTAAGAAAACCTGGGTGAATACAAAAATATCCTTAAAAACTTTGTAAGTGGGCATAAGAACAAAATTTGTTCTTAAGAATGGTTGCTGAATGGGACCCTATGTCTTTGTGTGGACACATCTCAAACAATGGGGACTCTGATATAGGTGCATTGCGGTGTGTACCCACCAGGTGACGCTGTTTTGCTTTCCTTTCTTATACTTACAGTCGTGGTCAAAAGTTTACATACACTTGTAAAGAACATAATGTCATGGCTGTCTTGAGTTTCCAATAATTTCTACAACTCTTGTCGGTCACAAAAAGCATTCATGAAGTTTGGTTCTTTTTTTTACATTTATTATAGGTCTACTGAAAATGTGAGCAAATCTGCTGGGTCAAAAGTATACATACAGCAATGTTAATATTTGCTTACATGTCCCTTGGCAAGTTTCACTGCAATAAGGCGCTTTTGATAGCAATCCACAAACTTCTGGCAAGCTTCTGGTTAAATTTTTGACCACTCCTATTGATAATATTGGCGCAGTTCAGCTACATTTTTTGCTTTTCTGACATGGACTTATTTCTTCAGCATTGTCCACACGTTTAAGTCAGGACTTTGGGAAGGCCATTCTAAAACCTTAATTTTAGCCTGATTTAGCTATTATTTTACCACTGTTGACATGTGTTTGAGGTCATTGTCCTGTCGGAACACCCAACGGCGCCCAAGACCCAACTTCCAGCCAAATAGATATATTTGAGGTCACCATCAGCTACCTCTCGAGTCTGTTCTTCCTGAGGGTGCTGAGGAAGAACAGACTGGAGAGGCAGCTGATGGTGACCTTCTATCGCTCGGCTGTCGAGAGCCTGCTGACGTACTGCATACCAGTGTGGTACGCCAGCTGCACTGAAGCAGACAAACAGGCGATTCAGAGGGTCATAAAGTCGGCACAAAAAATCATCGGCTGTCCCTTGCCCTCCCTGAAGGATTTACACAACTCCCGTTGCCTCAACAGAGCAAAAAACATTACCAAGGACAGCACACACCCTGGCTTCCACCTGTTCGACTCGCTACCATCAGGCAGGCGCTACAGGTGCATCAGAGCCAGAACAAACAGGCTCAGAGACAGCTCCTTTCCCAAAGCTGTCACCATGTTGAACTCTAACTTAAAATAATAATAATTCACCCCTATACGATATCATGCCCTAATACCCTACTGTGCAATACTACCCTTCGAGTGCAATACGTCCGACACTGATTGTTATTTATTACTTCGGTACTCTTTTCTTGCTCTGTATATTGTACAGTATTTTGTACTTCTATAGTTTTTTGTATATTGTACAGGATTGCTTATTATTTTTATTGGATAGTAGTCTGTTTATTTCAATTGTTAGTTTTTCCTTATTACCTCTTAGGTCATTTATTTCACCCCATATTTGTTCCCACTACCGCACCTTAAGTTGGAGTCTTTAATCTCGTTATATGCAAATATAATGACAATAAAGTTCATTCTATTCTATTATATTCTATAGCTCCATTTTTATTTCATCTGACATCACATGGACAAAGATAAGACCATCTGGAGGAAAGTTATGTGGTCAGATGAAAGAAAAATGTAGCTGTTTGTCCACAATACCCAGCAATGTGTTTGGAAGAGGAAAGGTGAGACTTTTAATCCCAGGTACATCATTCCTACCATCAAGCATGGTGGTGGTAGTATTATGCTCTGGGCCTGTTTTGCTGCCAATGGAACTGGTGCTTTACAGAGAGTAAATAGGACAATAAAAAAGGAGGATAAGCTCCAAATTCTTCAAAACAACCTAAAATCATCAGCCCGGAGGTTGGCTGTTGGGCGCCTTATTGCAGTGAAACTTGCCAAGGGACATGTAAGCAAATATTAACATTGCTGTATGTATATTTTTGACCGAGCAGATTTGGTCACATTTTTATCTATCCATCCATTTCCTACCGCTTATTCCCTTTGGGGTCGCGGGGGGCACTGTGCCTATCTCAGCTACAATCAAGCGGAAGGCGGTGTACACCCTGGATAAGTCGCCAACTCATCACAGTGGTCACATTTTTCAGTAGACCTACAATATATTAATAAAAAAACAAACTTTATGAATGTTTTTTGTGGCCAACAAGTATGTGCTCCAATTTCTCTATCACAAAAAACTAATAGTTGTAGAAATGATTGGAAACTCAAGACAGCCATGATATTATGTTCTTTACAAGTGTTTTGACCAAGACTGTATGTACTGTACATCAGCAGAGTACTACCGTTACATTTGTAAGTTTAGCAACTATTCAATGAGCATATCTCAGTACAAACTCACCCAATAGAGTAAATCCCGGACATCACGAACAAACTGTAAACAGACGTTACAAACTGTGCCATATTTGTTTACATTTGTTTGTTAGCTAGCAAGCTACTTTCTGGTTCATGGACTGTGACTGAGGAAGGACCGTACCATTATGATTCTGTGATGGGGGAATTCGTTTTATTAAATATTTTTTTTAGTGGCCAAAAAATACAAAAATAATCATTTTGAAGTGTCCACACGTTATGCAACGTATTCCCACGTAATTTTAACCGAATTCATTGACTCGTTTGAAACGCTTTTACATAAGGTAATTAAGTAAATCGCTCATGACATCCCCCTATACTTTGTTATTGTTTTGCTGTCAATTGTACAAAATAGCATTTCAAAGTCTTATCTAATTGCGACTCAGTATTTTTTTGATTTAATTGTTATTATACACCTGAGTTAATTCACTTGTTTTTATCTAACAAATTGCTCTCAAGATCATTTTTATTTGCTTTTTCTATACGCATATGTATATATATACATATATATATAATATATATATACACATACATATATATACATACACATATATACATATACATACACATATATATCTACACTTTATATATATATATATATATATATATATATACACACATATATATATATATGTGTATATATATATATATATATATATATATATATATATATATATATATATCCATCCATCTTCTTCCGCTTATCCAAGGTCGGGTCGCGGGGGCAACAGCCTAAGCAGGGAAACCCAGACTTCCCTCTCCCCAGCCACTTCGTCTAGCTCTTCCCGGGGGATCCCGAGGCATTCCCAGGCCAGCCGGGAGACATAGTCTTCCCAACGTATCCTGGGTCTTCCCCGTGGCCTCCTACCGGTTGGACGTGCCCTAAACACCTCCCTAGGGAGGTGTTCGGGTGGCATCCTGACCAGATGCCCGAACCACCTCATCTGGCTCCTCTCGATGTGGAGGAGCAGCGGCTTTACTTTGAGTTCCTCCCGGATGGCAGAGCTTCTCACCCTATCTCTAAGGAAGAGCCCCGCCACACGGCGGAGGAAACTCATTTCGGCCGCTTGTACCCGTGATCTTATCCTTTCGGTCATGACCCAAAGCTCATGACCATAGGTGAGGATGGGAACGTAGATCGACCGGTAAATTGAGAGCTTTGCCTTCCGGCTCAGCTCCTTCTTCACCACAACGGATCGGTACAACGTCCGCATTACTGAAGACGCCGCACCGATCCGCCTGTCGATCTCACGATCCACTCTTCCCCCACTCGTGAACAAGACTCCTAGGTACTTGAACTCCTCCACTTGGGGCAG
>NC_084639.1:12254622-12277122 GCF_033978795.1 Nerophis ophidion | reverse complement strand
AACAAAATAAAAGCATGTAAACAACATACGCAAATGTGCGATAAAATAATTGTCGGCGTTAATAGATTGATGAGTTAACTCGTAATTAACGCATTAATTTGCCCACCCCTAGTATATATATATATATATATATATATATATATATATATATATATATATATATATACATAAACATATGTATATATACATATGTGTGTATATATATATATATATATATATACATATATACATGTGTGGGTGTATGTAAATTTATATAAAGGATATATAATGAATCATTAATATAACTGGGTATCAAGAGTATGAAAGTTCAACTTCTACCTTGTTTAATTCCGTGACAACCTCCGTAAAGTTTTGTAGTCAATCAGAAATATCATAAAGCGAAAATGCTTCAAACATGGATAAGTGTTTTGCAATTTTCCCATCGTGCATTGCAAAGGATTTAAATGGGTGCATATTTTTAGGAGCATGACAAGGGAAGGTTGTTTGGATTGGGTCATATAAGTAAATTATGCGCTATAAGGCACTTCAACCCACAATTCATGATCATTGACTTGACTTACTAACGCTGTCCGCAAGAAGGCAAATTTGCAGCAATCAAATTGTCAGATATGTATAATAAATTTGTAAAACACCCGGGCCAGATTCATTTTTAAACTCATTCCGTCTCGCGGGTCAAACTGAAGATGCCGTAGCTTGGACACACCTGTAATGTAAACGGCCGTAGGCAACCTTCCAATGAAGATAGCAGTGGTCAGCCTCCATCAGCTTTATCTACCTGTGCATGTGCTTTAAAAACTGTTGTTTACAATTAACTCATCAGGACAAACTAATGAGCAGCTCCTATTCTCCCGTGTTGACCACCAAAGCGGTGAAAGATGAGACGGAGCAGCGCATCTTAAGGGACGCTCACGTACGTTGTGTGTTGTCAACACCACACGAGAGTTGTGTAGCTGCCGGCGTGGATGAGACTGTGCGTTTGTCCAGGTGAGAGATGCGGTGGCTGTCATCCAGCTGCTCATGTGGCTGGAGAAGACGGTGCCAACAGGGAAGGAGACGGAGCTGAGCGCCTCCGCCTACGTCAATCATTGTCGCAGGTGCGTCTATCCGTCTAGTTGTAGTCGGGTGAGTAGAACCATAAAAACCTTCGTGATTTTAAGAAGAGATGTTTTGTTGCAGCAAACAGAAAGATAACAGAGGTCCAAGCTTTGAAACAATCTCTGCAAGTGGACCCAATGCTGCACTGGCACATTACAGGTACGGTTCCGTATTTTCCGGACTATAAGGCGCACTTCAAATCTTTGTTTTTCTTCAAAACTCGACAGTGCGCCTTATGAACCGCTGCGTCTAACGTAAGGAATAAGTTTGGTTGAGCTTACCCACCTCGAAGCAATTTTATTTGGTACATGGTGTAGATGGCAGTCAAACATAAGAGATAAGTGTAGGCTGCAATGTTTGATGTGCTTTATCGTATAAGTATTATTATGGTGTGTGTATAAGGTAAGACATATTATCGCCTATTTTGTTTTGCAATATTATGCAAAAGTAACTTTTCTTACCTTTTGGTACCTGCTGATCTGTATTTGGGATCTGCACGAATCTTGAAAAATTGCGCGCATCCGCCTTTGCAGGCCATACTGTCTTTTTCTCTATCTTTTTGGTATGGGGCATTCATCTTCCGCTGTTGCCATTTCTAATATAAAGTAGCGTAAAGTTCTTACTTATATCTGTCAATAAAATCCCCATGAAAGCGCTAAAACATACCGGTGTAGTGAGTTTACATTATTCACCCAAGGAACTTGAGTTATTAGAGTTCCGTTCGGGCAGTTTTTCATGGGACACATATCTGGTGTTGTTGTTTCCAGATGAGGAGATGCTGTTGCGGTATTGATCATAGCAAAGTCTGAAGGTCATTTAAGAGTTAGCTACATCTTTTGACACGTAAATAAGACCGCCCACAATACGGCGCATCCTGAAGCGACTGTCAGAAAGCGGCTTGAAGACGAAACATAATTTATGCAACATTTCGACCAAAGAACCACCATTACATGTTATGTAGACTAGAAGATAGTGTTTTCAATATAGAAAAACAATAATAATAATATGACTCCTTTAATGGGCCCTATAATCTAGTGCGCTTTATATATGAAAAAAGATCCTAAATAGACCATTCATCGGCAGTGCACCTTATATCCAGTGTGCATTACGGTCCAGAAAATGCGGTAAATGTAGCCCACTATTTCTAACTACCTAATTTTTACTGCCAGGGGCCAACATTTTACGTTACTGTAGTTTGGATTTACACCACAGCAGCGGTGTCCAAATTTGTCCTTAGTTTGGCCCGCGAGATGTCCCAGGTTTAATAAGGAATCTGGCGAATGGGGTCCCTCTTGTCTAATTTAAAATATCTGACATTTTAATTGTTTAATCATCTTGTGGAGAATGTGGGTATTTCAGGTCAATGATCCTGAATTGTATGCTGATATTAAAAAAAACAGCACAGCATTTACCTATATAACCCAGTCCAAACAAACTTTCCCACTCGTAACGCAAATAATCTGCAACCAACACAAAAAGTCAACACACATGGTCTAGTGGAGGTCTTTCAGGATATTTTTGTTCACTTTTGTCTAAAAGCGCCAAATTTGGCACAGGTGTAGCTCAGGGCATACTTAAACGATTTATCTAGGGCGCCCGCGCCGGTGACTTTTGGGGTCGCCACACCGGCCAATCAAATATGGCCGCCACTTGTAATAGCTTTTGTCTCTAACATTAGAAATAGATGAGCTACAAATGTAAACTTGGTGTCTAATTCATGTGTTTAAACAATTAGAAATGTGTTGGAATGCTCATTTTAATTTTGGGGTGTGTCTAAACCCCTGATTTGCATATTTCCAAGTGGCATATTTCATTTCAATTAGAATTTTGAATCTGTGTATTTACAAAACTATACATATATTGTTCAATTAGTACTTCTCTAACAGTGTTAAACTAAATAAGAGCCCTTAAAAATATATAGAGTAAAATTGTGATGATTACTTTAAACATCCATCCATCCATTTTCTACCGCTTGTCCCTTTTGGGGTCGCAGGGGGTGCTGGAGCCTATCTCAGCTGTATTCGTGCGGAAAGCAGGCTACACCCTGGACAAGTCGCCACCTCATCGCAGGAATTTAAACACCCATCCATCCATTTCCTACCGCTTGTCCCTTTTGGGGTCGCGGGAGCCTATCTCAGCTGCATTCGGGCGGAAGGCGGAGTACACCCTGGACAAGTCGCTAACTCATCGCAGGAATTTAAACATCCATCCATCCATTTCTACCGCTTGTCCCTTTTGGGGTCACGCCTATCTCAGCTGCATTCGGGCAGAAGGCGGTGTACACCCTGGACAAGTCGCCCCCTATTCACAGGAATTTAAACATCCATCCATCCATTTCCTACCGCTTGTCCCTTTTGGTGTCGCAGGGGGTGCTGGAGCCTATCTCAGCTGCATTCGGGCAGACGGCGGTGTACACCCTGGACAAGTCGCCCCCTATTCACAGGAATTTAAACATCCATCCATCCATTTCCTACCGCTTGTCCCTTTTGGTGTCGCAGGGGGTGCTGGAGCCTATCTCAGCTGCATTCGGGCAGAAGGCGGTGTACACCCTGGACAAGTCGCCACTTATTCGCAGGAATTTAAACATTCATCCAATCATTTGCTACCGCTTGTCCCTTTTGGGGTCGCGGGAGCCTATCTAAGCTGCATTAGGGCAGAAGGCGGTGTAGACCCTGGACAAGTCGCTAAGTCATCGCAGGAATTTAAACATCCATCCATCCATTTTCTACCGCTTGTCCCTTTTGTGGTCGCGGGGGGTGCTGGAGCGTATCTCAGCTGCATTGGAGCGGAGGACGGCGTACACCCTGGACAAGTCGCCACCTATTCGCAGGAATTTAAACATATGTATTTTAATTATATTTTACAATATTCTTATTTTTCTAATTGTATGACTTTTTACTTGTACTTAGTACTTTTCTTTACTTTTTTAATTAATTTATTAACTGCATATTTAAAAACTAAATAATTTTTTCATTGATACATGTATCCATCCATCCATTTCTACCGCTTATTCTTTTTGGGGTCGCTGGAGCCCATCTCAGCTACAATCGGGCGGAAGGCGGGCTACACCCTGGACAAGTCGCTTCCTCATCGCAGGAATTTAAACATCCATCCATCCATTTCATACCGCTTGTCCCTTTTGGGGTCGCGGGAGCCTATCTCAGCTGCATTCGGGCGAAAGGCGGTGTACACCCTAGACAAGTCGCCACCTATTTGTAGGAATTTAAACATCCATTTTCTACTGCTTGCCTCTTTTGGGGCCGCGGGGGGTGCTGCAGCCTATCTCAGCTGCATTCTGGCGGAAGGCGGTGTACACCCTGGACAAGTCGCTAACTCATCGTAGGAATTTAAACATCCATCCATCCATTTCCTACCGCTTGTCCCTTTTGAGATCACGGGGGGTCGCTGGAGCCTATCTCAGCTGCATTCAGGCGGATGGCGGTGTACACCCTGGACAAGTCGCCACCTCATCGCAGGAATTTAAACATATGTATTTTAATTATATTTTACAATTTTTTATTTTTCTGATTGTATGACTTTTTTTTACTTTTACTTAGTACTTTTCTTACTTTCAATTAATTTATTAACTTTGTATTTAAAAACTAAATTATTTTTTCATTGATACATATAAAATAAGTGTTTTTATGATCATTTACGGTACTTTTGATTGTGTTGATTCAACTAATGGTAATTTTTAATCTGTTTATTTATTTTTTTAAATATTGTATTACCGGGTATAAATGGAGATTGTGTGTTTGTTTAATATTCACAAGAACGTCAATTAATTAAATTGAAATTCAAACCCCATTTCCATATGAGTTGGGAATTTGTGTTAGATGTAAATACAAACGGAATACAGTGATTTGCAAATCCATTTCAACCCATACTCAGTTGAATATGCTACAAAGACAACATATTTGATGTTCAAACTGATAAACATTTTTTCTTTTGCAAATAATCAATCATTAACTTTAGAATTTGTAAAAAAAAACAGTGCGGGTACTTTCCTGGCCCACCTGCAGTCCAGACCTGTCTCACATCGATAATGTTTGGCGCATTATGAAGCGTAAAATACAACAGCAGAGGCCGCGGACTGAAGCGCTACATAAAAAAAAGAATGGGAAAGAATTCCACATTCAAAGCTTCAACAATTAGTTTCCTCAGTTCCCAAACGTTTATTGTGTGTTGTTAAAAGAAAAGCTGTTGTAACACAGTGGTGAACATGCCCTTTCCCAATTACTTTGGCACGTGTTGCAGCCATGAAATTCTAAGTTAATTATTATTTGCAAAAAAAAAAAAAAGTTTATGAGTTTGAACATCAAATATTTTGTCTTTGTAGTGCATTCAATTGAATATGGGTTGAAAATAATTTGAAAATTATTGTATTATGTTTTTATTTACATCTAATACAATTTCCCAACTCATATGGAAACAGGGTTTGTACTTTACTACTACATTTGTATTTTTTTTTTATATATTTTGAAATGTGTAAAATAGCACTTGTTTGTGAGTCCAATAAGAACAAAAGACATTGTGCAGTAGTAAGATATATACTTTAATGTACGAGATGTCGTCATATCATCTGTTTCTGCACGCTGCAGCCCCACAGTGGAAACAAACAGGAAGCTGACAGCAGATGAGATGTACTTAGTGGACTCTGGTGGTCAATATCTGTGAGTCACAACACACTGAGGACCTCCACAACCTCCTAAATGTAGATCCATGTCATCACTCGTCTGCACACTTTCAGAGACGGCACCACTGACGTCACCAGGACGGTCCACTGGGGCACGCCCACTGCTATGCAAAAGGTAAACACATCCACACCACCATTTTTAACACTTTTGTAACATCCAGACTATACTTTTTTTTTTACCAGGAAGCCTTTACTCGGGTGCTTATGGGGAATATTGAAATATCAAGAACCATATTTCCTGCGGGAACCAGAGGTATATAATGTCTATAACGCGAAGCTACTATCTCGTCGACCACCAGAGGGCGCTGTTGGCGCGCTGAGTTTCCGCCAGACTGTTTACAAAATCTGCTCTCAGGTGTTAATATGGAGATGCTGGGCCGCAGAGCATTGTGGGAAGTGGGCCTCAACTACGGCCACGGGACGGGCCACGGTGTCGGGAATTATTTCGGAGTTCATGAGTGTAAGGCCCCCTTTTTCCTATATTTCATGTCATACAGAATGCCAAGGCACTAAAATTAATTTATTGAATTTAATATTTTATTTTCCAGGGCCAGTTGGTTTCCAGGGCAACAACATCCCCTTTAGAGAAGGCATGTTTACATCTATAGGTGAGACTTTATTGAAGTATTTGTTTATTTTCAGGTCATGTATGCATTAAGGGCCACATTGCAGTTCTGGCTTGTAACAACCAATAATATATTAATTTGCCTTTGCATTTTATTGTATTTTGAAAAACACTTTAAAACAACTGACCACTTGGTCACCAGAATTTTACTGTAAAATATACAAGTTTTTTTGTTTTTTTGGGGTCGTTTTTTTTTTTTTACAACATATTTCTAGAAAATGAGAAACAGTATCATTGTTTTGTTTTTGGTTTTTGTTTGTATTTTTAACAACATAATACCGGAAATGGAGAAACAATACCACTGTTTTTTTTACTTCAAAAACTGTCAAAAACCCACCATATTTTTTGGGGAAAATATATGGTGTTTTTTTACAACACGATACTGTAAATGGAAAAACAGTACCATTGTTTTTTTGTTGTTGTTGTTTAGTTTTGTTTTTTTGTGTGTTTATTTTAAAACATTTTAGCGGAAAAGGAGAAACAGTACCGTTGTTTTATTTTATTATTTTTTTAGCAACATATTACCGGGAATGTAGAAACAATACCGCTGTTTTTTTTACTTCAAAAACTGTCAGCTTACTCGCCAGAATGTTATTGTAAAATGTATGGTGTTTTTTATTGTAAATGGAAAAACAGTACCATTGTTTTTTGTTTTTAATTCTGGCAGTTTATAAAAAAATGTGGTACTGTGTTTTTTAATTTAGAGTGACACAGTGTAAAAAAACAACATGTTTATTTTGTTTATTTATGCAGCCCTTTGAGACACTCGTGATTTAAGGCTATATAAGTAAACATTGATTGATTGATATTTTCAGTTCATATATTCATTAAGGGCCACATCACAGTTATGGCTTATAACAGCTAAGGATATATGAATTTTACCTTTGTATTTGATTTTTTTTTTTTTTTACACACTGTAAAAAAAAAACCTGACCACTCAATTACCAAAATTTTATTGTAAAAAATCAAAGTTTCGTTTGTTTGTTTTTAACAACTAATTACCGGAAAAGGAGAAACAGTACCGTTGTTTTTTTCTTTTTGATTTTTTAGCAACATATTACCGAAAATGTAGAAACAATACCGCTGTTTTTTACTTGCAAAACTGTCAAATTACCTGCCAGAATTTTATTGTAAAATTTATGGTGTTTTTTACAACACATTACTGTCAATGGAAAAACGGTACCAATGTTTTTGTTTTTAATTCTGGCAGTTTTTTATCGTAAAAAAAATGTGGTACTGTTTTTTTTTTTTTTATTTTATTTAAAATGATACAGTGTAAAACAACAACATGTATATTTTCATATCATATATTCATTAAGGGCCTGATCACAGGTATGGCTTATAACTGCTAATAAAAGAGGAATTTTTCCTTTGCATTTAATTTTTTTTTACACACACTGTAAAAGAAAACAACCACTCAGTTACCAAAATGTTGCTGTAAAATATACAAGTTTTGTTCGTTGGTTTGTTTGTTTGTTTTTTACAATTTATTACCAGAAGAGGAGTAACAGTACCATTGTTTTTTTGTTTGTTTTTTTAACATATTACCGGAAATAGAGAAAAAGTACTGTGTTTTTTTACGTCAAAAACTGTCAGCTTATTCGCCAGAATTTTTTAGTTAAATTTATGGTGTTTTTTTACATCACATTACTGTAAATGGGAAAACAGTATAATTTGTTTTTTGTTTTTAATTCTGGCAGTTTTTTACCATAAAAATGTGGTATTGTTTTTTTTAAATTTAGAGTGATACAGTGTAAAACATTACCATGTTTATTTTCACTTCATACATTCATTCAGAGCCACATCCCAGTTATGGCTTATAACAGCTATTACTATAGAAATTTTCCCTTTGCATCTGATTTTTTTTTTTCACACACACTGTAAAAAAACTGACCACTCAGTTATCAAAATTTTGCTGTAAAATTTACAAGTTTTTTTAATTTGTTTGTTTGTTTTTTACAAGTTATTACAAAACCATTGTTTTTTGTTTATTTAACTACATATTACCGGAAATGTAAAAACAGTACCACTGTGTTTTACTTCAAAAACTGTCAGCTTACTTGCCAGAATTTTATTGTAAAATTTATGGTGTTTTTTACAACACATTACAGTAAATGGAAAAAACAGTACCATTGTTTTTTGTTTTTTTTGCTTTTTTTGGCAGTTTTTACTGTAAAAAAATGTGGTACTGTTTTTTTATTTTATTTAAAATGATAGTGTAAAACAACGTGTTTATTTTCATATCATGTATTCATTAAGGGCCTCATCACAGTTATGGATTGTCACAGCTCATAATATAGGCATTTTTCCTTTGCATAGGTTTTTAGAAAATTGTATAAAATGTTCTTGGTACCTTGTTTTAAAGGCCTACTGAAACCCACTACTACCGACCACGCAGTCTGATAGTTTATATACCAATGATGAAATATTAACATTGCAACACATGCCAATATGGATTTTTTAGTTTACTAAATTACAATTTTAAATTTCCCGGGAGTTCCGTCTTGGAAACGTTGTGTAATGATGACGTGGACGCAAGACGTCACACGTTTTTAGGAGGTATGAGCGCTACGCACACACACAGCGAAAAGTCGTCTGCTTTAACGGCATAATTACACAGTATTTTGGAGATCTGTGTTGCTGAATCTTTTGCAATTTGTTCAATTAATAATAGAGAAGTCAAAGTAGAAAGATGGAGCTGGGAAGCTTTGGCCTTTAGCTACGTAAACACACGGTGATTCCTTGTTTAAAATTCCTGGAGGTGAGACTTAACTATGGATCAGAGCGCGGTCAAGCAGACATGGATCCCAACCGAATGTCAACCAGCAGGTTTCGGTGAGAAAATTGTGGTTAAAAAGTCGCCACTTACCGGATATCAGCTGAGCGTGTGCCGTCCGCACAGCTGCCGTTGACACCCGTGACCCATTGGCGTCAACACACCCGTGGACACACCCCTCTGACTATCAGGTAATAGAGATGCGCGGATAGGCAATTATATCAGCCGCGACCGCATTACCAGAGTCGTCATCCACCCGCCGTACACCCGAACCAACATTTTAACTGGACCGTACCCGCCCGCCAACCGCCCGCTGAAACATATCAGAGGTCGGCCGCCTTTACCATTCACAGAGCTACATAAACCGCTGCTAGCTGGGTGTATAAAATAGACAGTGTGTCATGAATACAAAGGATTCTGGGTATTTGTTGTGTTGCGTTTATGTTGTGTTACTGTGAGGATGTTCTCCCGAAATGTGTTTGTCGTTCTTAATTGGTGTGGCTTCACAGCGTGGCGCATATTACTAAGAGTGTTAAAACTGTTTATATCACAACCATTAGTGTACTCTGTGTCACTCAGTATGCCTTGTAGTCGTGTGCTGCAGAAACCACACACAACATGTTGCTGGTTTGACAAGCAGATCGTACATGTTGTAGAAGAAGACAAAGCCAATGGCTTCATAGCACGCCCTAATACTTATTATGTGGGTGACTGCCGGCAGTCGTTCAAGAGAATAATAGCGTCTCCTATTGTCTTCTTCGCTTTGTGACACGGGTCGTAAATGGCTCTTTGAATGGCAAAGAATACCGATCCCAGAACCATGTATATCAAATATTTACGGATGGTTCAACCACCACCCGCCCGAATCTAATTAAAATCTATTTTTTCGTCATGTCAACCGCCCGATCCGCGGTTTATCCGCGGACTCCGCGGATGAGACCGCAAACCGCGCATCTCTATCAGGTAATATTAAACTCACTAAAACACTAGCAACACAATAGAAAGATAAGGGATTTCCCAGAATTATCCAAGTAAATGTGTTTAAAAACATCGGAATCCGTCCCAATGCAATCTCGTTTTTTTTTTTTTTCCTTTTTTTCTAGCCTGTCGCTATCAATATCATTAAACACAAATCTTTCATCCTCGCTCAAATTAATGGGGAAATTGTCGTTTTCTCGGTCCGAATAGCACTTTTTGTTGGAGGCTCCCGTTAAAAACAATGTGAATATGTGAGGAGCCATCACACTTGCGACGTCATCGTCTGCGACTTCCGGTAGAGGCCGGGCTTTTCTCCAGTTGCAAACTTTATCGTGGATGTTCTCTACTAAATCCTTTCAGCAAAAATATAGCAATATCGCAAAATGATCAAGTATGACACATAGAATGGACCTGCTATCCCCGTTTAAATAAGAAAATCTAATTTCAGTAGGCCTTTACATCATAAGTAAAGAAGATATATTTGTGTTTAATTTTATTTTGACCCCAAAAAATTTTTGTAAAGTCCGATAATATAACATTTGTGTCAATAATGGATAATAATAAAGTGTAAAAGGTATGCCATTCCATACAGTACATTTTTTTCTTTAAAAAAACAGAAAGAACTAAAACATTTAGTCATAGAAAGTAAGTTACTTTATTGATTTTATGTGATTTAAAAGGAATTAAAATATCTAACGGCAACCGTTGTTGACAGAACCTGGTTATTACAAGGAGAATGACTTTGGCATCCGCATCGAAGACGTTGCCGTGGTAGTGCCCGCCCGTACGAAGGTGATTGATCCTTGAGTCATTTCTTATCGATGATGCTGTGCTTGCTAATGGGTCTGCTCACAGCTGCTGTCTCTTCCTCCTACAGTACGGCCATGACTACTTGACCTTTGACACAGTGTCCTTGGTGCCTTATGACAGGAAGTTGATTGACACCTCTCTTCTAAGCTCCGTCCAGGTAATTTAGTCATGAATGATCATATCTGATTTGAAAAAATGCATACGATTCGTCGTTTTTTTTAAATCTCCTTTGCCACAAAAGTCACACTTTTATTTCCTCGAAAGATTCCATCAGTGCTGGCTTCCTCTTAAAGCTTCTTTTTGAGCTTCTCTTATATTCATTTGAAAATATATTCTTTAAAGCTGAGTTTCTTAACCTTCTTGACCTCAGCGCCCAACTTTTCCACAACAGAGGAGTATAGCAACTCTAGTAATGTTACTATTATTTTTAATCTTATTCAATAATTGCAGTTGTATAATAAATAAATATAACTAAATCAATTAAACAGAAAATAAAATAAAATACAAATAAATACATTTGAAATAAATGTAATAATAAATATGTTTTAATATCTATCTTGAATAAACTGTCAATTAAATTTTCCACTACAGAAGAGCCACTCAAATATTTACACTATATATATACACATTATAAATAATTACACTGAATTAGTAATCTTACTCTTGATTTTTTTCCTATTCAATAATTGCAGTGGTAAAAAAAAAAAATACAACTAAATTAATTAAATATAAATACAATAAAATTAATACAAATAAATAAATTCAAAATAATAAATATTTCTTAGTACGTTTTTTTAATAAACAGTCAATAAAAATTAAAGTGCAAATGAAAGTACAGCTTGACCAATTTGGTCATATTTTTTGCGCTTGAGAAACTTTTATATGACTTTATTATCTCCAGACTTCTTCTGTTTGTTTGGTATTGTCAAACAGCCGAGAAACACGTATTATTTTGTCGCCCTCTTGGCAGGGTTTTCTAACCATTTTGACTTCGGGGCCCAAATTTTCCACTACAGGAGAGCCTGTGGCCCACTCAAATATTTACACTATGTATGAACAATATAAATATTTACACTGAATTAGTAATCTTACTCGATTGTATTCGTATTCAATAACTGCAGTGGTAAAATAAATAAATATAACTAAATTAATTAAATATAAATACAATAAAAATTATATTATACAAAAAATACCCGCGGAAATTATGATGGGTCTGCTATCTGTGCCTTGGAGGAGCCGCCGTACTTATTAGATGGTGCCGAGTGTCTAAATCCGTGAGTTTTAGGTGTATCGGAACAAAAATGAGCCACAGAGCTACCCTGAAAAAGTGGCATGTTTACATGAAAATGCTAACACAATACATGTGTGCTAACAATAGCATGGTAATAATCAGCATGTTTCATATGCTAAGTTGTATGACTCAAAGGTCTATGGCTGCGGAAATACAATGAATTCTAACTACCTTTAATGATTTTAAATATTTTAATACGTTTTTTGAATAAACTGTCAATAAAAATTGAAGTGCAAATGAAAGTACAGCTTCACCACTTTAGTCATATTTTTTGAGCTTAAGAAACTTTTCTATGACTTTATTATCGCCAGACTTCTTCTGTTTGTTTGATATTATCATTGCTGCCACAACTGGTGGGAAAGTGTATTGCAACTGAGTACAGCTGTGGCCCAAACAGACCATAGCTGAGAAAAACATAATTTTTTAGCTGCCCTCTAGGGCTGTTTTTAAACCATTTTTGACTTGGGGACCCTAATTTTCCACTACAGAAGAGCCCGGGACCCACTCAAATATTTACACTATACATACACAATATAAATATTTACACTGAATTAGTAATCTTACTCTTGATTTTAATCTTATTCAATAATTGCAGTAGTAAAATAAATAAATATATGAATTAAATATAAATTAAATAAAAATAATATAATACCAATAAATACATTCTAACTACATTTAATAATCCATATTTTTTATTTAAAATTAAAGTGCAAATGGAAGTACAGCTTCACCACTTGAGTCATATTTTTTGCGCTTAAGAAACTTTTCTATGATTTTATTATTTTCAGACTTCTTCTGTTTGTTTGATACTGTCATTACTGCCACACGTGGTGGGAAATTGTATTGCAACTGAGTAAATAAATAAATAATAAATGGGTTGTACTTGTATAGCGCTTTTCTACCTTCAAGGGACTCAAAGCGCTTTGACACTACTTCCACATTTACCCATTCACACACACATTCACACACTGATGGAGGGAGCTGCCATGCAAGGCGCCAACCAGCACCCATCAGGAGCAAGGGTGAAGTGTCTTGCTCAGGACAGAACGGACGTGACGAGGTTGGTTCTAGGTGGGATTTGAACCAGTGACCCTCGGGTTGCGCACGGCCACTCTCCCACTGCGCCACGCCGTCCCCAACTGTGCCACTGTGGCCCCAACAAACCACAGCTGAGAAACACGTAAATTTTAGCTGCCCTCTAGGGTGGAGTTTTTAAACCGTTTTTGACTTGGGGACCCACATTTTCCACTACAGAAGAGCCCAGGTGCCACTCAAAACTTTACACTGAAATAGTAATCTTACTCTTGATTTTAATATATATTCAATATTTACAGTGCTAAAATAAAAAAACAAAAAAATAGATTAATTAAAAAAAAAATAATAATAATGAAATAAAAATACATTGTAACTAATGTAATAATAAATATTGTGAAATGTAAATTGCCCGAAAAAAATGTAAAAAAAAAAAATAGAAATAGCTCTAACAGTTTAGTCATAATTTTTGTGCTTAAGGAACTTCTCTTTGACTTGAGCTACAGACTTCATTTGTTTGTTTTTAATGTTGCAAGTGGTGGAAAAGTGTATTACAACTGAGTACGGAGCTTAGCTGAAAAACTATTTTTTTTTGGCAACCCTTACGGTTAGGAAAAACTGCTTTAAAGAACATCATTGTCACCTTTGCATTTAGCAGCGTGGTTTAAAACGTGAGTACAAGCACACAAAACTAGAAACAGGGACAAAAAAAAAAATTGGTTTGAGTTGCCAACCCTGGGGAACAACATCGATTAATGTATATACATATATATGTATATTTATATATATATAGAGATAGAGATAGAGAGAGATCCGAAAGGACAATTTTTTTTCCTGTTTCTCTGCAGCTCAAGTGGCTAAACACGTACTACGAGACTATTCGCAGGCTGCTGGGACCCGAGCTGGACCGGCAGGGTCTCCACGAGGAGGGCCGGTGGATGTTCAGACATACCGAACCCTTCAGCGAGTCTGGATCGTCCTCGTCCGTGTGCTCGTCTTCGCTTACCCTGGTCACTTTAGCCGCAGCTTTGCTCTACAACGTAATCTGACTTGCATGCTAACGTCACGACTATGCAGTCTTCATGGACAACAATGAAGCTAGCTACTCCACAGCAGGGATCAGTTTTGAAAAAAGATGTTTAAGCATATCAAAGCGATGTAACTTATTTCATGTGTTGTCTCGTTTACAGTTAACTTTTAATAATAATAAATCATAATGCATTAGATTTATATGGCGCTTCTCATTAACCGAAAAATAGCATTTAAGTGTTTGATCCCCCCAATATTGATTATTATATTATCTATTCTCATGTTGTATTATTTATCTGAAACCGCAGATCCTTCTGGTAAGATTAACCGGCAATTGGAATCATAATTGCAGAGTTTACCATTCAGAAGGGTATTAAAAATACAAAACCCAAAACCAGTGAAGTTGGCACGTTGTGTAAATGCTAAATAAAAACAGAAAAAAATGATTTGCAAATCTTTTTCAACTTATATTCAATTGAATGGACTGCAACAACAAGATATTTAATGTTCGAACTGGAAAACTTTGTTAATTTTTGCAACTATTAGCTCATTTGGAATTTGATGCCTGCAACATGTTTCAAAAAAGCTGGCACAAGTGGCAAAAAAGAAAGAGAAAGTTGACTAATGCTCATCCAACACTTATTTGGAACATCCTACAGGTGAACAGGCTAATTGGGAACAGGTGGGTGCCATGATTGGATATAAAAGCAGTCATTCACAAACAAGGATGGGGCGAGGGTTCACCATTTAATGAACAAATGCGTGAGCAAATTGTTTAAGAACAACATTTCTCAACGAGCTATTGCAAAGAATTTAGGGATTTCATCATCTACGGTCTGTAATGTCATCAAGAGGTTTAGAGAATCTGGAGAAATCTCTGGATGTAAGTGATAGTACGGTTCTTGGATCCCTCACATGATACAGCATCAAAAAGTGACAGTGTGTAAAGGATATCACTAGATGGCCTCAGGAACACTTCAGAAAACCACTGTCAGTAACTACAGTTGGTCGCTACATCTGTAAGTGCAAGCTAAAACTCTACTATGCGAAGCCAAAGCCATTTATCAACAGCACCCAGAAATGCCGGTGGCCTCGCTGGAACCAAGCTCATATAAGATGGACTGATGCAAAGTGGAAAAGTGTTCTGTGTTCACATTTCAAATTGTTTTTGGAAACTGTGGACAGTTTTTTCCTCCGGACCAAAGAGGAAAATAACCATCCGGTTTGTTCTAGGCGCAAAGTTCAAAAGCCAGCATCTGTGATGGTATGGGGGTGTATTAGTGCCCAAGGGATGGGTAACTTACACATCTGTGAAAGCACCATTAATGCTGAAAGATAAATACAGGTTTTGGAGCAACAGATGTTGCCATCCAAGCAACGTTATCATGGACGCCGCTGCTTATTTCAACAAGACAATGCCAAGCCACTGTGTGGTTTCATAGTAAAAGAGTGCCGGTACTAGACTGGCTTGTCAATAGTCCAGACCTGTCTCCCATTGAAAATGTGTGGCACAATATGAAGTCTGAAATACCACAACGGAGACCCCGGACTGTTGAACAACTTAAGCTGTACATCAAGCAAGAATGGGAAATAATTCCACCTGAAAAGCTTCAAAATATGGTATCCTTAGTTCCTAAACGTCAACTGAGTGTTGTTAAAAGGAAAGGCCATGTAACACAGTGGTAAAAATTCTTCTGTGCCAACTTTTTGATTCAATACCGCCTGAGGAATCGAAGGTCTGTACTATCATCGTTCACGTGCAGTAATTTCTCCAGATTCTCTGAACCTTTTGATGATATTACAGACCGTAGATGGTGAAATCCCTAAATTCCTTTCAATAGTTCATTGAGATGTTCTAAAACTGTTGGAAAATTTACTCACGCATTCGTCCACAAAGTGGTGACCCTCGCCCCATCCTTGTTTGTGAATGACTGAGCATTTCATGGAAGCTGCTTTTATACTCAATCATGGCACCCACCTGCTCCCACTTAGCCTGTTCACCTGTGGGATGTTCCAAATTTTTGATGAGCATTTCTTAACTTTCTCAGTCTTTTTTTCCACTCTTGCCAGCTTTTTTTGAAACATGTTGCATGCATCAAATTCCAAATGAGTTAATATTTGCAAAAAATAAAGTTTTTCAGTTCGAACGTTAAATATCTTGTGTTCGCAGTCTAGTCAATTGAATATAGGCTGAAAAGGATTTTTATTTACCATTTACACAATGTGACAACTTCACTAATTTTGGGTTTTGTACATAAAAACAAAAACAGCATTTCAATCCTTGTAAAAGAAAAGAGTCCTTGTTTTAAACGTTTTCCCGGAAATTAACCTTCAGGGTATAATCGGACATATTTAAAGGTGAGTACAATGTCTTTATAAATAAAAATATTCATTTGTATTTTCTTTACTACCTTCAAGAAACCTACTGAGTGGTACCTTTTGTCAATAATAGCTCTTTGGCATGTGTGCGTAGGTTTCTGCCGCTTTAACTGCATGGACTTTTTGAACAGAATTACCAATGTTGGTGTTTTTTTCTAAATGGCGTTTGTTTTTGGATCTGTTTTCGGCACACGGTGGGTGTCTCAGCACACAAAATATGTTTTGTTGTCCGGATACTGCTTCTATATTGTCAAGAAAAGGAGGTACAGATTATACAAACCCGGTTTCCATATGAGTTGTGAAATTGTGTTAGATGTAAATATAAACGGAATACAATGATTTACAAATCATTTTCAACCCATATTCAGTTGAATATGCTACAAAGACAACATATTTGATGTTCAAACTGATAAACATTTTTTTGTTGCAAATAATCATTAACTTTAGAATTTGATGCCAGCAACACAGGACAAAGAAGTTGGGAAAGGTGGCAATAAATACTGATAAAGTTGAGGAATGCTCATCAAACACTTGTATGGAACATCCGACAGGTGTGCAGGCTAATTGGGAACAGGTGGGTGCCATGATTGGGTATAAAAGCAGTTTCCATGAAATGTTAAGTCATTCACAAACAAGGATGGGGTGAGGGTCACCAGTTTGTAAGCAAATTGTAGAACAGTTTTAAAACAACATTTCTCAACGAGCTATTGCAAGGAATTTAGGGGTTTTACCATTTACGGTCCGTAGAATCATCAATAAGTTCAGAGAATCTGGAGAGATCACTGCAAGTAAGTGATGATGTTACGGACTTTTGATCCCTCAGGCGGTACTGCATCAAAAACCGACATCAGTGTGTAAAGGATATCACCCCATGGGCTCAGGAACACTTCATAAAACCACTGTCATTAACTAAAGTTAGTCGCTACATCTGTAAGTGCAAGTTAAAACTCTACTATGCAAAGCCAAACCCATTTATCAACAATATCCTGAAACGCCGCCGGCTTCTCTGGGCCCGAAGTCACTTAAATTGGACTGATGCAAAGTGGAAAGGTGTTCTGTGGTCTGACGAGTCCACATTTCAAATTATATTTGGAAACAGAGGACGTGGTGTCCTCCAGAACAAAGAGGAAGATAACCATTTGGATTGATAACGGCGCAAAGTTCAAAAGCCAGCATCTGTGATGGTAAGGGGGTGTATTAGTGCCCAAGGCATGGGTAACTTACACATCTGTGAAGGCACCTTTAATGCTGAATGGTCCATACAGGTTTCGGAGCAAAATATGTTGTCATCCAAGCACCGTTATCATGGACGTCCCTGCTTATTTCAGCAAGACAAGTGTTACAACAGCGTGGCTTCGTAAAAAAAGAGTGCGGGTACTTTCCTGGCCCGCCTGCAGTCCAGACCTGTCTCCCATGGAAAATGTGTGGTGCATTATGAAGCGTAAAATTCGACAGCGGAGACCCCGGTCTGTTGAACGACTGAAGCTCTACATAAAACAAGAATGGGAAAAAGTTCCACTTTCAAAGCTTTAACAATTAGTTTCCTCAGTTCCCAAACGTTTATTGAGTGTTGTTAAAAGAAAAGGTGATGTAACACAGTGGTGAACATGCCGTTTCCCAACTACTTTGGCACGTGTTGCAGCCATGAAATTCTAAGTTAATTATTATTTGCAAAATAAAATAAAGTTTATGAGTTTGAACATCAAATATCTTGTCTTTGTAGTACATTTAATTGAATATGGGTTGAAAAGGATTTGCAAATCATTACATTCCGTTTATATTTACATCTAACACAATTTCCCAAACAATGCCAAGCCACGTGTTACGACAGCGTGGCTTCGTAGTAAAAGAGTGCGGGTACTTTCCTGACCTGCCTGCAGTCCAGACATGTCTCCCATCGTAAATGTGTGGCGCATTATGAAGCCTAAAATCCGACAACTTAAGCTGTACATTAAGCAAGAATGGTAAAGAATTCCACTTTCAAAGCTTCAACAATTAGTTTCCTCAGTTCCCAAACGTTTATTGAGTGTTGTTAAAAGAAAAGGTAACATAACACAGTGGTGAACATGTCCTTTCCCAACTACTTTGGCACGTATTGCAGCCATTAAATTCTAAGTTAATTATTATTTGCAAAAAAAATTAAGTTTATGAGTTTGAACATCAAATATCTTGTCTTTGTAGTGCATTCACTTGAATATGGGTTGGAAAGGAATTGCAAATCATTGTATTCCATTGATATTTACATCTTAGACAATTTCCCAACTCATATGGAAACGGGGTTTGTAGTTGTGTGCTGCATGTTCCACGACAGCACAACAAAAACCTTGGTTAAATGCACCACTTTGGCTCTTGTTACCAATAATGACTAGTTTTAGTAGATTCCACGCGATGCAACACACCCACTGATAGTGAGTGTTTGCAATTCGAGCTGTGCCACACAACTTTTTGATTGCAACACTACATCATCTTGTCTTACACATTGGATTATTGTGCAGGTGTACTTAATGTCGTGGTGTGTTTTTGTAGTTGTGCAAAAATGTGAGCACAATCATCACAGGACGCTAAACTAGGCCATCTTCCGTTTCAGGTAGGTGTGATGCGTGCCCAAACATAACAAGTTCAACTTGTATGCTGCACTTCCGCTTTCTGTCGTTACTACTCATTTCCTTCACAATTCATCACATTTGTGTGTTCTACACACATTTTCTACAGAAACGTTGTTTATCAGATGATAGATTTCACTACAACCTCTTAAATCTATTAAAAAATGCGCGTCAATTTCTGCACTTGCAAGGACAACTTTAAAATAAATAAATGGTTTTGATACCCATAACCGTACAATATGACTCATTTTAAATCTAGTTTGTTAAAAAGTGGTGTTGTCCCAATACCAATACTTTGGTACATATTTGTACCAAAATGTATTTCGATACTTTTTGATACTTTTCTAAATAAATGGCACCACAATCATTGTTGGCTTTATTTTAACAAAAAAAAAATCTAAGGTGCTCACATTTTCAGTAGACCCATAATAAATTCATAAAATAACCAAACTTCATGAATGTTTTTTGTGAACAAGTCTGTGCGCCAATCACTCTATCACAAAAAAAAAAAGTTGTAGAAATGATTGGGAAGTCAAGACAGCCATGACATTATGTTCTTTACAAGTGTATGTAAACTTTTGATTGAGACTGTAAGTAGGTTAAAAAAAAAAAAAAGACTATGATGGTTGCTTTTAGTGAGTTAGTTTGCTACCGTAGCTACTTAGTCAGTCTAGGCCAGGGGTCGGCAACCCGCGGCTCTGGAGCCGCATGCAGCTCTTTAGCGCCGCCCTAGTGGCTCTCTGGAGCTTTTTCAAAAATATATGAAAAATGGAAAACGATGAGACGAAAAAACATATTTTTTGTTTTAAAATGGTTTCTGCAGGAGGACAAACATGACACAAACCTCACTAATTGTTATAAAGCACACTGTTTACATTAAACATGCTTCACTGATTTAAGTATTTGGCGAGCGCCGTTTTGTCCTACTAATTTTGGTGGTCCTTGAACTCACCGTATTTTTTTTTACTTTAGGGGTCACCAACCTTTTTGAAACCAAGAGCTACTTCTTGGGTACTGATTAATGGAAGGGCTACCAGTTTGATACACACTTAAATAAATTGCCAGAAATAGCCAATTTGCTCAATTTACCTTTAATAAATAAATCTATATATATATTAAAAAAATGGGTATTTCTGTCTGTCATTCCGTCGACCATTTTTTTTCCTTTTACAGATGTTTTTTTTTGTAGAGAATAAATGATGAAAAAAACAGTTACAGTAATTGAACGGTTTAAAAGAGGAGAAAACATGAAAAAAATGAAAATTAAATTTTGAAACATAGTTTATCTTCAATTTTGACTCTTTAAAATTCAAAATTCAACTGAAAAAAATGAAGAGGAAAACTAGCTAATTCGAATCTTTTTGAAAAAATTAAAAAAAGAATTCATGGAACATCATTAGTAATTTTTCCTGATTAAGATTAATTTTACAATTTGAAAGACATGTTTTAAATGGGTTAAAATCCAATCTGCACTTTGTTAGAATATATAACAAATTGGACCAAGCTATATTTCTAACAAAGACAAATCATTATTTCTTCTAGATTTTCCAGAATAAAAAAATTAAAAGAAATTCAAAAGACTTTGAAATAAGATTCAAATTTGATTATACAGATTTTCTAGATTTGCCAGAATCATTTTTTTATTCTAATTATAATAAGTTTGAAGAAATATTTCACAAATATTCTCCGTCGAAAAAACAGAAGCTAAAATGAAGAATTAAATTGAAATGTATTTATTCTTTACAACAACAAAAAAAATACTTAAACATTGATTTAAATTGTCAGGAAAAGAGAGGAAATAATTTAAAAGGTAAAAATGTATATCTGTTTAAAAATCCTAAAATCATTTTTAAGGTTGTATTTTTTCTCTAAAATTGTCTTTCTGAAAGTTATAAGAAGCAAAGTAAAAAGAAAAAATGAATTTATTTAAACAAGCGAAGACCAAGTCTTTAAAATATTTTCTTGGATTTTCAAATTCTATTTGAGCAAAGTGAGACCAGCTTGATAATAAATAAATACAATTTAAAAAATAGAGGCAGCTCACTGGTAAGTGCTGCTATTTGAGCTATTTTTAGAACAGGCCAGCGGGCGACTCATCTGGTCCTTACGGGCTACCAGGTGCCCGCGGGCACCGCGTTGGTGACCCCTAGTTTACATGTATAACTTTCTCCGACGTTCTAAGACGTGTTTTATGCCATTTCTTTTTCTGTCTCATTTTGTCCAGCAAACTTTTAACGTTGTGCATGAGTGCACAAAGGTGAGTTTTGTTGATGTTATTGAGTTGTGTGGAGTGCTAATCAGACATATTTGGTCAGCTAATCCATGCTAACATGCTATTTAGGCTAGCTATATGTACATATTACATCATTGTGACTCATTTGTAGCTATATTTGAGCTCATTTAGTTCCCTTTAAGTCCTCATAATTCAATTTATATCTCATGACACACTAATTGTATGTAAAATGTTTTTGATTTCTTCTCCAGACAGATTTGTTTTTTGTATTTTTGGTCCAATATGGGCTTCACGGTGGGAGAGGGGTTAGTTTGTCTGCCTCACAATACGAAAGTCCTGCAGCCCTGGGTTCAATCCCGGGCTGGGGATCTTTCTGTGTGGAGTTTGCATGTTCTCCCCGTGAATTCCCTCTGGGTACTCCGGCTTCCTCCTACTTCCAAAGACATGCACCTGGGGATAGGTTGATTGGCAACACTAAATTGGCCCTAGTGTGTGAATGTGAGTGTGAATGTTGTCTATCTGTGTTGGCCCTGCGATGAGGCGGCGACTTGTCCAGGGTGTACCCCGCCTTCCGCCCGACTGTAGCTGAGATAGGCGCCAGCGCCCCCCGCGACCCCAAAAGGGAATAAGTGGTAGAAAATGGATGGATGGATGGCTCTTTCAACATTTTGGGTTGCCGGTTGCTGGTCTAGGCCAGTGGTTCTCAAATGGGGGTACGTGTACCTCCGGGGTTACATGAAGGTATGGCAAGGGGTACGTGAGATTTTTTTTAAATATTCTAAAAATAGCGACAATTCAAAAATCCTTTATTTTTTGAATAATACTTCAACAAAATATGAATGTAAGTTCATAAACTCTGAGGAAAAAAATGCAACAATGCAATATTCAGTGTTGACAGCTAGATTTTTTTGTGGACATGTTCCATAAATATTGATGTTAAAGATGTATTTTTT
>NC_084639.1:12237122-12249622 GCF_033978795.1 Nerophis ophidion | reverse complement strand
TGACACTAATGCACCCCCATAGCATCACAGATCCTGGCTTTTGAACTTTGCGCCTGATTTGGGTGAAATCTTTCTTGTTAGCTAGCTAACTAGCCAATTAGCTAATGAAAAAACATAACCGCTCAGACTGTGTTATGCCCTTTAAATCAATGCTAACTAGCAAATCAGGTAAGGATAACATAACATTTAGCAGAGCTCAGTAACTAACCGGTGGCTTTAGTTATAACTAAGTTAAGTAGCTAATTAACTAAAATAACTGATTAAAATGCCGTTTATATGATTTATGTTTATTCCTGTAAGCTAGCTAACTGACTAACGTAAATTAACCTCTCACTCGGTTAAAATTTTAACAGCAAATTAAGTCAATCATTATTGGTAGCTAACTTACTAACATTTGATCTCACAAAATTTGTAAAAAAAAAAATTAATTTATTTGAGGGTATTTTTGCTAGCTTTTTTAGCAGGCAAATTGACAATCCGGAATGACTAAGTAGCTACAGTCTCTAAATAAATAACTAAGTAACTCACTAAATTACAACCATCCGACCCTACCTAACCTTACATGTTTCGCAGTTTGTAAAAATGATTGTGTTTTGCATGAAATCCGGCTTGATAGCTAGCTAACTAACCTATTAGCTAATGACAAAACATAACTGCTCAGACTGTGTTACGCTCTTTAAATCAATGCTAACTAGCAAATCATGTAAGTCTAACTTAACATTTAGTTAGACTGACCATACGTCCTCTTTTCCCCTGACATGTCCTCTTTTACGGGCCTGTCCAGGCTGTCCGGGGTTTGCTGAATGCCTCGTTTTGAGTCAGTGTATTTTCAATGTAAGTACAGGGTTAAGAACGGGTTGAAAAAAAATAAAATTGCGAAGGTCTGCGCATGCAGCAGAATTAGTGAGGGAGGGGCAGAGAGAGCAAGATAGATTGTTAATCAGGGCATATTTGGTCAACAGCCATACATGTCACACTGAGAGTGGCCCTATAAACAACTTTAACACTGTTCCAAATATGCGTCACGCTGTGAACCCACACCAAACAAGAATGACAAACACATTTTGGGAGAACATCCGCACCGTAACACAACATAAACACAAAAGAACAAATACCCAGAATACTTTGCAGCGCTAACTCTTCCGGGACGCTACAATATACACCTCCACTACCCCTTACCCCGCTACCTCAACCCTGATTACGTCACATCAAATATTCCACTTTGCAAAATAATTTTGGTGAAAGATTTTACATATTTTGTGTGTTTGCCATGAAAAATATTTTTGTTTGACAAAAAATGGCGGAAAACAAGCAAACAAAAAAACAAAATAAAACATTTTGAAACGAGGACTAGATCTGAAGTAGACACCAGTGATTTAAGCGTTAAATATAACATGTATGTACAGAGGTGGGTAGTAATGCGCTACACTTACTCCGTTACATCTACTTGAGTAACTTTTGGGATAAATTGTACTTCTAAGAGTAGTTTTCATGCAACATACTTTTACTTGAGTATATTTATAGAGAAGAAACGCTACTTTTACTCCGCTCCATTTATCTACATTCAGCTCGCTACTCGCTACTTTTTTTTATCGATCTGTTAATGTTTGTTTTGGTTTCATTTTGTCAGACACACATTCAAAGTAGGATCTACGCATGCCTGCGTTTCACCAATCACATGCAGTCACTGGTAACATCGGACCAATCAAACAGAGCCAGGTGGTCACATGACCCAACTTAAACAAGTTGAAAAACTTATTGGGGTGTTACCATTTAGTGGTCAACTGTACGGAATAAGTACTGTACTGTGAAATCTACTCTTAAAAGTTTCAATCAATCAATCAAAAGTGTAAAGGAAAAAAGACACTTTTTATTTCAACCGTACTTCCTGTCAAAAGCCTAAAGACTGATCGCACAGTTCCTGTCTTCACAATAAAAGTGCCGCTCCATCACGCCTGCGCTAACAAAATAAGAGTCTCCGAAAGCCAGCGCAAACAAGCTAGCAAGCTACGGAGTTTGCCGCCAATGTATTTCTTGTAAAGTGTATAAAAACGAATATGAAATCTGGACAAATAAAATGCCAAAAACCAACGACTTTCATGTGGTATTAGACAGAAAGGAGGAACTTTTTTTCTCCTCCATTTGAAAACGTGGACGTTATCAGCACTTCTGTGTGATTCCAATCAATGCAAGTCATCAGAATCAGGAAATACACCAACTTATATTCTTGTCTTCATGAAAGATAGGAATCTATATGTTAAACATGCATGTATATTCATTAAAACACCTTTAACATGTCAACAAAAATGGCAAAATAAATAAATATAAATTATATACTGTATATATAAATGTGTATATATATATACGATATGTGTGTATGTATATGCATATATATATATATATATATATATATATATATATATATATATATATATATATATATATATATGATATGTGTGTATGTATATGTATATATGAGGTAGATCACCTCGACTTGGTCATTTATTAAGTAATTGATTAACGTTAAAAAACTTATTGGGGTGTTACCATTTAGTGGTCAATTGTAGGGAATATGTACTGTACTGTGCAATCTTCTAATACAAGTTTCAATCAATCAATCAATGCTTACTCAGCCTATGGTGCTGTTAAGTTATTGTGGCTCAATTTGCCTTATTTCTATTTTATTTTAATGTATTATTATTTAATATATATTAATGTTTTAGTTGCTTAAGAGATATTCCTGGCTCTGAATTTGCTCATTGCTATTTTTATGTATTTGTGCATTATTTGTTCCCGTAATCATTAAACGAACAGGTTACTCATCAGTTACTCAGTACTTGAGTAGTTTTTTCACAACATACTTTTTACTTTTACTCAAGTCAATATTTGGGTGACTACTCCTTACTTTTACTTGAGTAATAAATCTCTAAAGTAACAGTACTCTTACTTGAGTACAATTTCTGGCTACTCTACCCACCTCTGTGTATGTATGCCCTGGCACACCATTATCATCATTTCATGACCGAAGCAAAACGCGTTTTAAACTTTTATACTGAAATAAATACACCTACAACTTGTTTAATAAAAACATAGAAAAAACTACTAGCAGCGGTAAAGTTTAGATCCATGAAGGAAAGAAGAAAGTGAATGAGTATTTATAACTGAATACATTTAGAAATTGCATACAAATTTGAATATTTATTTCAATGAATTAAGTAACGTTTATGACAACTTTTTTCCAAAACACAATACATAATGTGAGATATAACAGGACAATGCATACGTTTATCATTTGTTTTCAAAACGCTGACAAAAAAAAGTGGGACCCCATTTTGAAAAATTCCTTGCGCCAACAGAGGAGGAAAAATGCTTTATTTAAATAAATATATTATTTATAAAGCAAGTTTAAGTATCATTGGCAAATTTTCACCTAGTCCCGGCCTTGGCACGCATATATGTGTCCTTTTTTTGGGATTTCACAATATGGTCAGCCTACATTTAGTTAGCTGAGCTCACTAACTAACGGTAGCTTTAATTATAACCAAGTTGACTAGCTAATTAACTAACCTACTAGATGACTACTGTATTTCCTTGAATTGCCGCCGGGCATATAATATGCGCCTGCCTTGAATTACTGCCGGGTCAAACTCGCTTCGCAAAATAATTAGCGCATGCTTAGTATTACCGCCTGGTCAAACTCGTGACGTCACGAGTGACACTTCGCCTGTCATCGTTTTCAAAATGGAGGAGGCTGATTTCAATACCGGTAATTTGAAATCGCATAAAGGGAAGAAGATTAAGAGCTATTCAGTAGGATTTAAGGTCCAAGCTTACATCACACTCAAATTTTTACTGCGTGCCTTTGGTAAGTGCCGAAGTGAGAAGAGGTTTTAAAATAATTAGCGCATGCTTACTTTTACCGCATGCCTTTGGTAAGCGCAGGAGTGAGAAGAGGTTTTAAATTAATTAGCACCCCGGCGGCAATTCAAGGAAATACGGTTTATAAAATTGTGTGGCTGTGGGATTTTTGTTTAATCCTGTTGGTTAACTCACTAACTAACTGACTCACAGCGAACAGAAATTGACCTCTGACCTACTTATTATACAACTACCTCATAAAATTTGTTTATCGAGGTTTAGTTATTTGTTTTGCCAGCTGACTAATTTGATGGTCCCGATTGACTAAGTAGCTACAGTAGCTAACTAACTTACTATCTCACTGAATAAAACACATCAGAATCCAACCTTTCGTCGAATTGGTGATTTGCATGAAAACTTGCTTGTTAGCTAGCTAGCTAGTTGAACTTTAGTCTTACGATGCATTCGACAATATCAATAGGAAATACAAACGTTGCAGTCGATATTTTACCAAATGTCGAGCCCCTACACAAATACAATGATATTGAACAACAAATACAAATGAAATAAAGTTCTTGATGAAACAATAAATACACTTGTTTGTCGTCACACGGACGCCTACCTTTCACGTGGTTATCGTGGACAAAAAGGGAAGTAGAAAGGCACGTCCAACACATATAGAGAGGTAGGTGTCACAACAATTAATGCAGTAGGGGGGACATGGCGAGACAAAGGTTCCACATATTGACAAAACAAACACACATCAGGTATTTTAATGTAATATATACGTTGTGTCTAATGTAACAATAATTCAACAAGATATAATACATTGTATTTCTAATGTTACACATTTACTCGAGCTTGCTAATTAACTAGGAGCTGAAGCTATAACCAAGTAGACTAGCTAATTATTTAACCTACTAAATATCAACATATTAAAATTGTGTGGCCGTTGGTCTTAGATTTTTGTTCAACCCTGTTTGTTAGCTAACTAAATGGCTAACAGCTAACAGAAACTAACCCCTAGTTAGGATATTTGTAAAATTGTGCGAGCAATTTAGATAAAATACTTTAGGTAACTAACGACTTGCAAAAGTTTTATTTTTAGGGTGATTTTGCTAGCTGACTAATTTACGATCTAGACCAGGGGTCGGCAAACTTTTTGGCGTGGGGGCAGGGGGGCCGGGCTGTATATGTATGTATATATATATACATACATACATACATACATACATATATATATATATATATATATATATATATATATATATATATATATATATGTATGTATGTATGTATGTATGTATGTATGCATATGTGTGTACATGTATGTATGTATATATGTATGTATATACACATACATACATACATACATATATATGTGTATATATACATACATATATACGTATATATAGTTACATATATATATATATATATACATATATACATGTATATATATATATATATATATATATATATATATATATATATATATATATATATATATATATATATATATATATATATATATATATATATATATATATATATATATATATATATATATATATATATATGCAGCTCCTCTCTGAGCTGCAACCTTATCGTGGTAGAGGAGTTTGCGTGTCCCAATGATCCTAGGAGCTATGTTGTCCGGGGGCATAAAGCCCCCTGGTAGGGTCTCCCAAGGCAAACAGGTTCTAGGTGAGGGATCAGACAAAGAGCAGCTCGAAGACCTTTATGAAGATGAAAAACCATGGACCCAGATTTCCCTCGCCCGGACGCGGGTCACCGGGGCCCCCCTCTGGAGCCAGGCCCGGAGGTGGGGCACGATGGCGAGCGCCTGGTGGCCGGGCCTGTTCCCATGGAGCCCGGCCGGGCACAGCCCGAAGAGGCAACGTGGGTCACCCCTCCAATGGGCTCACCACCCATAGCAGGGGCCATAGAGGTCGGGTGCATTGTGAGCTGGGCGACAGCCGAAGGCAGGGCACTTGGCGGTCTGATCCTCGGCTACAGAAGCTAGCTCTTGGGACGTGGAACGTCACGTCACTGGGGGGGAAAGAGCCTGAGCTAGTGCGCGAAGTCGAGAAATTCCGGCTGGATATAGACGGACTCACTTCGACGCACAGCAAGGGCTCTGGAACCACTTCTCTCGAGAGGGATTGGACCCTCTTCCACTCTGGCGTTGCCGGCAGTGAGAGGCGACGGGCTGGGGTGGCAATTCTTGTTTCCCCCCGGCTCAAAGCCTGTACGTTGGCGTTCAACCCGGTGGACGAAAGGGTAGCCTCCCTCCGCCTTCGGGTGGGCGGACGTGTCCTGACTGTTGTTTGTGCTTACGCACCAAACAGCAGTTCAGAGTACCCACCCTTTTTGGGAACACTCGAGGGAGTACTGGAAAGTGCTCCCCCGGGTGATTCCCTTGTCCTACTGGGAGACTTCAACGCTCACGTTGGCAACGACAGTGAAACCTGGAGAGGCGTGATTGGGAAGAATGGCCGCCCGGATCTGAACCTGAGTGGTGTTTTGTTATTGGACTTTTGTGCTCGTCACAGTTTGTCGATAACAAACACCATGTTCAAACATAAGGGTGTCCATATGTGCACTTGGCACCAGGACACCCTAGGCCGCAGTTCCATGATCGACTTTGTAGTTGTGTCATCGGATTTGCGGCCTCATGTTTTGGACACTCGGGTGAAGAGAGGGGCGGAGCTTTCTACCGATCACCACCTGGTGGTGAGTTGGCTGCGATGGTGGGGGAGGATGCCGGACAGACCTGGGAGGCCCAAACGCATTGTGAGGGTCTGCTGGGAACGTCTGGCAGAGTCTCCTGTCAGACAAAGTTTAAATTCCCACCTCCGGAAGAACTTTGAACATGTCACGAGGGAGGTGCTGGACATTGAGTCCGAGTGGACCATGTTCCGCACCTCTATTGTCGAGGCGCCAGATCGGAGCTGTGGCCGCAAGGTAGTTGGTGCCTGTCGGGGCGGAAATCCTAAAACCCCTTGGTGGACACCAGCGGTGAGGGATGCCGTCAAGCTGAAGAAGGAGTCCTATCGGATCCTTTTGGCTCATAGGACTCCGGAGGCAGTGGACAGGTACCGACAGGCCAAGCGGTGTGCAGCTTCAGCGGTCGCGGAGGCAAAAACTCGGACATGGGAAGAGTTCGGGGAAGCCATGGAAAACGACTTCCGGACGGCTTTGAAGCGATTCTGGACCACCGTCCGCCGCCTCAGGAAGGGGAAGCAGTGCACTATCAACACCGTGTATGGTGCGGATGGTGTTCCGCTGACCTCGACTGCGGATGTTGTGGATAGGTGGAAGGAATACTTCGAAGACCTCCTCAATCCCACCAACACGTCTTCCTATGAGGAAGCAGTGCCTGGGGAATCTGTGGTGGACTCTCCTATTTCTGGGGCTGAGGTCGCTGAGGTAGTTAAAAAGCTCCTCGGTGGCAAGGCCCCAGGGGTGGACGAGATCCGCCCGGAGTTGCTTAAGGCTCTGGATGCTGTGGGGCTGTCTTGGTTGACAAGACTTTGCAGCATCGCGTGGACATCGGGGGCGGTACCTCTGGATTGGCAGACCGGGGTGGTGGTTCCTCTCTTTAAGAAGGGGGACCGGAGGGTGTGTTCCAACTATCGTGGGATCACACTCCTCAGCCTTCCCGGTAAGGTTTATTCAGGTGTACTGGAGAGGAGGCTACGTCGGATAGTCGAACCTCGGATTCAGGAGGAACAGTGTGGTTTTCGTCCTGGTCGTGGAACTGTGGACCAGCTCTATACTCTCGGCAGGGTTCTTGAGGGTGCATGGGAGTTTGCCCAACCAGTCTACATGTGCTTTGTGGACTTGGAGAAGGCATTCGACCGTGTCCCTCGGGAAGTCCTGTGGGGAGTGCTCAGAGAGTATGGGGTATCGGACTGTCTTATTGTGGCGGTCCGTTCCCTGTACGATCAGTGCCAGAGCTTGGTTCGCATTGCCGGCAGTAAGTCGAACACATTTCCAGTGAGGGTTGGACTCCGCCAAGGCTGTCCTTTGTCACCGATTCTGTTCAGAACTTTTATGGACAGAATTTCTAGGCGCAGTCAAGGCGTTGAGGGGTTCCGGTTTGGTAACCGCAGGATTAGGTCTCTGCTTTTTGCAGATGATGTGGTCCTGATGGCTTCATCTGACCAGGATCTTCAGCTCTCGCTGGATCGGTTCGCAGCCGAGTGTGAAGCGACCGGAATGAGAATCAGCACCTCCAAGTCCGAGTCCATGGTTCTCGCCCGGAAAAGGGTGGAGTGCCATCTCTGGGTTGGGGAGGAGACCCTGCCCCAAGTGGAGGAGTTCAAGTACCTAGGAGTCTTGTTCACGAGTGAGGGAAGAGTGGATCGTGAGATCGACAGGCGGATCGGTGCGGCGTCTTCAGTAATGCGGACGTTGTACCGATCCGTTGTGGTGAAGAAGGAGCTGAGCCGGAAGGCAAAGCTCTCAATTTACCGGTCGATCTACGTTCCCATCCTCACCTGTGGTCATGAGCTTTGGGTCATGACCGAAAGGATAAGATCACGGGTACAAGCGGCCGAAATGAGTTTCCTCCGCCGTGTGGCGGGGCTCTCCCTTAGAGATAGGGTGAGAAGCTCTGCCATCCGGGAGGAACTCAAAGTAAAGCCGCTGCTCCTCCACATCGAGAGGAGCCAGATGAGGTGGTTCGGGCATCTGGTCAGGATGCCCCCCGAACGCCTCCCTAGGGAGGTGTTTAGGGCACGTCCAGCCGGTAGGAGGCCACGGGGAAGACCCAGGACACGTTGGGAAGACTATGTCTCCCGGCTGGCCTGGGAACGCCTCGGGATCCCCCAGGAAGAGTTAGACGAAGTGGCTGGGGAGAGGGAAGTCTGGGTTTCCCTGCTTAGGCTGTTGCCCCCGCGACCCGACCTCGGATAAGCGGAAGATGATGGATGGATGGATGGATATATATACATACATACATATATACATACATATATATGTGTATATACATACATATATATATATGTATATATATAAATACATATATATAAACATACATATATACATACACGCACACACACACATATATATATGTGTGTTCATGTGTGTGTGTATCGATCCATCCATCCATCCATATGTATATATATAAATAAATTAGTGCGCGAGGAATACATATATATCTATTAGTGCGCAAGGGCCAGATATTGGACTAACTAAGTAGCTGCAGTAGCTAACTAACTAACGCACTGAATAACAACTATCAGAACCTAACCATTTATCTTTAGCAATTTGTTAAATTGGTTATGTGCTTGTTAGCTACCAAGCTAGCTAACTAGCTAACAACAAAACATAACCGCCCTTTATAACAATGCTAGCTAGAAAATCCCATAAGTCTAACACAACATTTACCCGAAATCTCTAATTAACTGGCAGCCGAAGCTTTAAACAAGTTGACTTGCGAAATAACACCTACTAAATAAGTCATTATAATCACGTGGACGTTTGTCCTTTCACCGTGTGATTATATAACTCTAACTCACAAAAGTTGTTATTCGAGGGTGATTAATTAGCTTGGCTAGCTGACTAATTTGACGATCCCGATTGACTAAGTAGCTACAGTAGCTAACTAACTTACTATTTCACTGAATAAAATACATTAGAATCCAACCTTTCGTCTTTAGTCGAGTTTGTCGAATTGGTTATTTGCGTGAAATCTTGCTTGTTAGCTAGCTAGCTAGCTGTACTTTAGCTAGTTACAAGCTTACTGTTTTAGGCCTTTGATAAAAACGCTAACTAGCTAACAGACAAATTATGCAAGGCTAACGTAACATTTCGACATTTCTTGCGAACAACATAATAATAATAATAATAATAATGCATTAGATTTATATCGCGCTTTTCTATTGTTAGATACTCAAAGCGCTCACAGAGAAGTGGGAACCCATCATTCATTCACACCTGGTGGTGGTAAGCTACATCTGTAGCCACAGCTGCCCTGGGGTAGACTGACGGAAACGTGGCTGCCAGTTTGCGCCTACGACCCCTCCGACCACCACCATTCATTCATTCATCATTCATTCACCAGTGTGAGCGGCACCGGGGGCAAAGGGTGAAGTGTCCTGCCCAAGGACACAACGGCAGCGATTTGGATGTTTATAGGTGGGAAGCGAACCTGCAACCCTCAGGTTTCTGGCACGGCCGCCCCATAACATGACGGTAAATTGAATTAAATTATATTAAATATGTTAAAAGTCTTCTTTTACAGTCGTTTTAATTTTTAAAAAAGAGGTGCGAGTGTGAACAAGAAGACTTTGAGCAGTCCTGTTTACCAGAAATCCGTAAACCAAACCCAAAACCGCAGGTTGTGTTTCTGAGAAGACCTTCCACACTTTGTTGACACGTTTGGAGAGATGAGAAGATGTGTGCGCTCGCCTTATCTAACGTGCGTGCAGGAGGCTGACGTCAGTAAAAAAAAAAAAAGAAAAAAAAATGGACGGTGTGTGTTTTTCAGCTCACCCTGCAGAGGTCCAGCAGCTTCAAGGACTTCATGAAGCCCAAAGTGATTTCCCCGGGCACCTCTGAGAAAGAATTTACCATCAACGAGTCCGTGAGTTGACCTGTCGACCAAAAGTACAAGTTTTGCGTGAAAAAAAAAAAAACAGTCACCTTATTAGGTGCACCTGCAAAGATAATGAACACAAGAGCTTCATGTTTGAGTTAATTAGGGCCTGAGAGCCCCATTGAAATTGCTCCTGGCGTTATTTTTGGAAGTAGCTGGCAGTCTTCAAAGTACCCCAAAGCTGCCACAATTGGAGATTGCGGGAAGAACTGTGGACATTTTTGTTATTTGGATAACATCCGGCTGTCTGCCCCGCAGGATGAATTTGAGGACCAGTCATAGACACTTTAGAGCAGGGGTCACCAACCTTTTGGGTACTGATTAATGCGAAGGGCTACCAGTTTGATACACACTTAAATAAACTGCCAGAAATAGCCAATTTGCTCAATTTACCTTTAACTCTATGCTATTATTAATAATTAATATTTATCTTTGTGGAAACACTGATCATCTTAATGATTTTTCACAATAAATATAGATGTTTGATGACATGTTTTAAAAAGGTTAAAATCCAATCTGCACATTGTTAGAATATATAACAAATTGGACCAAGCTATATTTATAACAAAGACAAATCATTATTTCTTCTCGATTTTCCAGAGCAAACATTTTAAAAGAAATTCAAAAGACTTTGAAATAAGATTTAAATTTGATTCTACAGATTTTCTAGATTTGCCAGAATATTTTTATTTTTATTTTAATCCTAATAAGTTTGAAGAAATATTTCACAAATATTCTTTGTCGAGAAAACAGAAGCTAAAATGAAGAATTAAATGTAATTATTATTCTTTACAATAAAAACATAAATTTACTTGAACATTGATTTAAATTGTCAAGAAAGTAGAGGAAGGAATTTAAAAAGGTATAAGTGTTTAAAAATCCTAAAATCATTTTTAAGGTTGTATTTTTTCTCTAAAATTGTCTTTCTGAAAGTTATAAGAAGCAGAGTAAAAAAATAAAATAATTTATTTAAACAAGTGAAGACCAAGTCTTTAAAATATTTTCTTGGATTTTCCAATTCTATTTTGTCTCTCTCAGAATTAAAAATGTCGAGCAAAGCAAGACCAGCTTGCTAATAAATAAATAACATTAAAAAAATAGAGGCAGCTCACTGGTAAGTGCTGCTATTTGAGCTATTTTTAGAACAGGCTAGCGGGCTACTCATCTGGTCCTTACAAGCTACCTGGTACCCGTGGGCACCGCGTTGGTGACCCCTGCTTTAGAGTGAAAAGCAAATTTTATTATCACTCGCATACAAAACATTCTAACTTGGATTGTCTCCCTGGCTTCGAGACTCTCCTGAAGGACAGTGGGGAAAAGACACAACAAACTCCCTTCTTATCTCTCATGGACACACACCTGACAGGCAAGAACACCAAGGCTGTGGAACAGAGACACGCGGCAGGCTTAAACACACACATGCATCCACAAAAAATTACGCCAAACACACATCGCCACTCCCTTGACGCGAATCCCTTAGGGGTGATGGACGGATGGGCAGCATCTGAAGAGCTGCAGCCTTCCACCATAGCCCCCACCCCCTCCCTTCTGTTGCAAGTCTCGAGATGTATGTTGTAATATGTAGTATGCCACTTGTCGGCGTTCCTGTTCTGTAACCCTGTACACTGTTTTTCTAATTTTGAACCGGTAAATGCGGAAAATGTAATTTCCCCTCGAGGATTAATAAAGTGCTATCTAATCTAATCCAACTAATCAAACAGGAAGTTGGCCATATTCTGGTCCAAAAACGCGGTACTCTAACGAACTCCTCCGAGGGACCAAATGAGTTGTTGTTAGAATGACAGATACCGGGCAGACGGGCGTCGATAAATTGAGAATGAATTTTGCCAACATCATAGGTTGTGGGCGTGGCATGGCGTGGAACTTTGCTCTGATGGCTCGCCACAAAACCTTCAAAATATTCATAAATCCGCTCCACAAACTCCGATCTGGATCAGAATTGGTACAAATAACGACGATGGCACCCTGAAGTGCTGTATTATTCAGTACTCAGCATCATGGGTTGGAATTGGGGGTT
>NC_084639.1:12219622-12232122 GCF_033978795.1 Nerophis ophidion | reverse complement strand
ATGCCTGAAAACTCTTCTATTAGGACAAAATTGTAAAAAGTGCTTGAAAAAAAATAATAATAATTGTATTGTAATATAAATATACATATATATGTATGTAGGGATATATATATATGTATATATATATATATATATATATATATATATATATATATATATATATATATATATATATATATATATATATATATATATAATATATATATATATATATTGGGGGCGGCACAGTGGCAGAGGGGTTAGTCCGTCTGCCTCACTTTACGAAGGTCCTGAGTAGTCCTGGGTTCAATCCTGGGCTCGGGATCTTTCTGTGTGGAGTTTGCATGTTCTCCCCGTGAATGCGTGGGTTCCCTCCGGGTACTCTGGCTTCCTCCCACTTGCAAAAACATGCACCAGGGGATAGGTTGATTGGCAACACTAAATTGGCCCTAGTGTGTGAATGTTAGTGTGAATGTTGTCTGTCTATCTGCGATGAGATGGCGACTTGTTCAGGGTGTACCCCGCCTTCCGCCCGATTGTAGCTGGGATAGGCACCAGCGCCCCCCGCGACCCCAAAGGGAATAAGCGGTAGAAAATGGATGGATGGTATTTATTTTTACAAAAGGTATATGTGTATATATATATATATATATATATATATATGTAAATTTTAACTTTTTATTTTATACAATAAAAACTAAATATATACACATACATACATACATAAATACATTATATATGTATCTATGTGAACGTTAGGTCAGGAAAAAACTGAGAGGATATTTCATTCCTACAAGCCTGTTTTGCAGGTTAACCTGCCCTTCAGGGGAGTTTATCCTGAAGAGGTTTTTACCCTGAAGAGCAGGGAAACCTACGAAACAGGCTTGTAGGGATGAAATAGCCACTGTTTTTTGTTTTTTTTTATACCAAAATGGATACATGGATGATACAGCATAGGATTGGGAGAATGTCATGTGGTCAGATTAAACCAAAATAGAACTTTTTGGTATAAACCGAACTTGGCGTGTTTGGAGGAATAAGAGTTGCATCTAAAGAACACCATACCTACTGTGAAGCATGGGGGTGGAACCGTCCTGCGTTGGGGCTGTTTTTCTGCTAAGGAAAGAATGAATGGGGCCATGTATTGTGAGATTTTGAGCCAAAACCTCCTTCCATCAGTGAGAGCTTTAAATGGTTGACAAAATACTTATTTTCCACCATAATTTACAAATAAGTTTTTTAAAATTCGCACAATTTGAATTCCTGGATGTTTTTTTCACATTCTGTCTCTCACAGTTGAAGTGTACCTATGATGAAAATTACAGACCTCTGTCATCATTTTAAGTGGGAGAACTTGCACAATCGGTGGTTGACTATAAACTTTTTTGCCCCACTGTAGCTGACATAATATCAGTTTTTTAGAATTGTTTTAAATAGAATGAAAATCAAAATGGCCCCCACATACTGGTGGAAAAAGTTTCATGTATCAAAAGTATCCATGTATTGATTTGAGGATCAATATAAGAGCATAATGATCTGGTATTGATATTTCCACAAGGATCCGCACATGACTATGTGATTGTCCCCAGGGGGGGAGCAGTGAGGAGGTGTCCACCTTCCAGCCCGGCTGGCTCCCATCAGGCACGAGTCCAGGCCAGAGGACGTCCCTGTGCTCCACAGGCTCCGAGGACACCGTGCCCAGTCCGCTCAGCTGCCCTTTTTCCGGCAGTAAGTCACTCCTCGCGCCGTTGTCCTCGGTCCGAAAAAAACTAAGCGTCCTCTCCCGGGTTCGTGTTCAGACAGTGACCGACAGAGCCTGGACAGCGGGTACTGCCAGAGGGACAGCCTGCGACTGGAGGACAGCGCCTACAACGGACCCTTCTGCGGACGAGCCCTGGTGCACACCGACTTCATGCCGAGTCCTTACGACGTGGAGTCGCTGAAACTTCAAGTACGTTGTCCGACGGCGGGCCGAGTTGTCCGAGGACCGCGCTCACGCCGTCTGTCCTCCCGCAGAAAGGGGACGTCATCCACATCATCGAAAAGCCACCTGCCGGCACCTGGACGGGGAAGCTCAACAACAAGGTGGGCTCCTTCAAGTTCATCTACGTCAACCTCCTGCCCGACGACAGCCCCCCGGCCAGGAGGAGGCCTTGCAGCAGGAAAATCAGCAGGACCAAGTCCAGACCGTCGACCCTGGACGAGGTTCTGGACAGCATAGGTTTGTTGGTAAGACGCACTCTACGTGTGTGGATGCGCCAAACATTCACACTTACGGTTTTCTACACTAAAATGAATCTATTTATTATTCAACTTCTTCTTTTTCTCCAGATTTTGGCGCGTTCTACCTTGCACATTTTTCACCCAATTCAAATAGATCTAACTTCAAACTGTTCAGCCTTTTCCTTGTTTCCTGATTTCCCAGAATTCCATGTTTTCCGGGTCATCTTCTCATTCGAAATGAATTAGCCATTTTTCAAACGTCCACCGTTTCCACATTTTTCATCTGATTCATACCATTCCACCTTCAACATATTTCACCATCCCGGAAATTTAAACTATCATTTTTCTTAGTTCAAAAAAATTCCAGGATTTTCCAGAAGTTCTAGTTTTCCAAAGTCCTATTTCCTGTCTTTTTTCTGTTGACTACTTTTTCCGCATTTTTCAACCCACTTCAACCGTTCAAACATTCCTCTTATTCAGGACAAAAAAAACAAGTGTTTTTTTGAACTGGAAAAATTCCCGGTTTTCCTGAAATTTCAGGAATTCTTTAATACCATTAATTAAAAATGTTACTATTTGAACATTTCTCGACCGATTAGAAAAATTCCAACACCAACTATCTCAACTTATTCAGACCATTCACGTTTTTTTGTTTTTTTTTACCATTTTCAAAAAAATTTCCCAAAATTACCGAATTGTTTGGAAATTCCCCTTTAAATCAATTGGACATTCTTCAAAGTTCCACAATTCCCACATGTTTCATCTTTTTCAAACTGTTCCAATTTCAAAATATTTCAGCCTGTTTGGGAATTGTGCGCTCTACTTTAACAATAACAAAAAAAATCCAGGATTTCAGTCAAACTTCAGCACGCAATGCCTTCAGGGATTGCCTCATCTAGTTCTTATTCTTCTCCAGATTTTGGCACGATCTACCTTACACATTTTTCACCCGATTCAGACCGTTTTAACTTCAAACTGTTCAGCATATTCGGGAATCGCGGGCTTTCCTTTGACAAATTCCAAAAATTCCCAGATTTCCCTGAATTTTCAGGTTTCATTGTTCCCATTCAAACTGAACTGGCCATTTTTCAAACTTTCACCATTTCCACATTTTTCAACCTATTCAAACCATTCTACCTTCAACATATATCACCATCCTGGAAATTCAAACTATCATTTTTCCTAGTTAAAAAAATTCCAGGATTTTCCAGATTTCCAGGTTTTCCGAAGTCCTATTTCCACTTTTTTTGTGGCGACTTCTCCTCCCACATTTTTCAACCCACTTCAACCGTTCTACCGTCAAAACATTCAGGACAAAAAAAAGGTGTTTTTTGAACTGGAAAAATTCCGTTTTCTAGAAATTTCAGGAATTCTTTAATACCCTTTCTCAATTAAAAATGTTACTACTTCAATATTTCTCAACCGATTAGAACAATTCCAACACCAACTATCTCAACTTATTCAGGCCATTTACGTTTTTTGTTTTGTTTTTTTTTACCATTTTCAAAAAGATGTCCCAAAATTCCCGAATTGTTTGGAAATTCCCATTGAAATCAATCGGACATTTTTCAAAGTTCCACAATTCCCACATTTTTCATTTTTTTCAAACTGTTCCAACTTCAAAATTTTCAGCCTGTTTGGGAATTGTGTGCTCTACTTTAATATTTTTTTTAAAAATCCATGATTTCAGTCAAACTTCAGCATTGGAGCATTCACACGCAATGCCTTCAGGATCTGCCTCATTTAGTTGTTCTTCTTCTCCAGATTTTGGCATGATCTACTTTCCACATATTTTACCCGATTCAGACGGTTCCAACTTCAAACTGTTCAGCCTATTCGGGAATTGCGGGCTTTGACAAATTCCAAAAATTCCCAGATTTCTCAGAATTCTGTGTTTTCTGAGGCATTTTCCCCATTCAAACTGAACTGGCAATTTTTCAAACTTTCAGCATTTCCACATTTTTCTACCTATTCAAACCATTCCACCTTCGTCATATTAGACCATCCTGTAAATTCAAACTGTTGTTTTTTTTTTAAGTAAAAAAAAATTCCAGTATTTTCCAGAATTCCTGGTTTTCAGAAGTCCTACTTCCACTTGTTTTTCCTGGTGACTACGCCTTTTACATTTTTCAACCCACTTCAACTGTTCCACTGTCCAAACATTCCTCTTAATCAGGAAAAAAAAACGAATTCGTCTTTTGAACTGGAAAAATTCCAGGTTTTTCCGAAATTTCAGGAATCCCTTAAGACAATTTCCTAATTAAAAATGTTACTACTTGAACATTTCTCAACCGATTGGAAAAATTCCAACACCAAATATCTCAACTTAGTCAGGCCATTCTTGTTTTTTAAAAAGTAAAAGAATAAATCCTGAAATTCCCAAATTGTTTGAAAATTCCATTTGAAATCAATGGGACATTCTTCAAAGTTCAACAGTTCCCACATGTTTCATCTGGTTTAAGCTGTTCCAACTTCAAAATATTTGCCTGTTCGGCAATTGTGTTCTCTACTTCAACAATTAAAAAAAAAATTTCCAGGATTTCAGTCAAACTTCAGCATTGGAGCATTCACACGCAATTCCTGAAGGAATTGCCTCATCTAGTTCTTCTTCGCCCAATTTGGGCACGCTTTACCTTCCACATTTTTCACCCGATTCAGACCGCTCCAACTTCCAACTGTTCAGCCTATTCGGGAAAAGCAGGCTTTCCATTTAAAAATTCCAAAAATTCACAGATTTCCCAGAATTCCAGGTTTCATGAGGCATCCATCCCATTCAAACTGAACTGGCCATTTTTCAAACTTTCACCATTTCCACATTTTTTAACCTATTCAAACCATTCCACTTTCTACCGTCCTGGAAATTCAAGTTATTTTTTTTTGGTTCAAAAAAATTCTTGGATTTTCCAGAATTCCTGGTTTTCCAAAGTTTTATTTCCACCCTTTTTTCTGTCAACTACTCCTCCCACATTTTTCAAGCCACTTAAACCTTTCCACCGTCCAAACATTCTTCTTAATCAGGACAAAAAAAGAAGTTGTTTTTTTTTTAACTGGAAAAATTACAGGAATTCCATAATACCCTTTCGAAATTAACAATGTTACTACTTCAACATTTCTCGACTCTTTTGAAAAGTTCCAACACCAGCCATTTCAACTCATTCAGACCATTCAGATCTTTTAACATTTTTTAAAAAAAATTCCCGCATTTCCCAAAATTCCCATGAAATTCCCATTGAAATGAATGGGACATTTTTCAAAGTTCCACAACTCCCACATTCTTCATCCGATTCAAACTGCTCCAACTTCAAAATATTCAGCCGGTTCAAAATTGTGTGATCTCCTTCAACATTTTTTAAGAAATTCACGGATTTCAATGAATTCCCAGTTTTTCGGGACAATTTCCCCATTCAAAATAAATTGTCCATTTTTTAAACTTCCACAATTCGCTCATTTTTTCAACCGATTCAAACCATTCTACCTTCAACATATTCCACTCATCCTGGAAATTCAAATTATAATGTTTTTATGTTAAAAAAAATTCAAAGAATTTCCAGAATCCTATTTTTCCAAATCCTTTTTTATCGTTTTTTCTGGCGACAACTACACCGACATTTTTAAACCCACTTCAACGGTTCCACCTTCCAAACATTCCTCTTAAATCGAGACCGAAAAAACAACATTGTTTTTCGAAATGGAAAAATTCCCAGTTTTCCCGAAATTCCGAAATGCCATTTCTCAATTCAACATGTTACTATTTCAACATTTCTCAACCCATTTGAAAAATTTCAACAACAACCATTTCAACTCATTCAGACCATTCAATCAAGTTTTTTACCATTTTCAAAAACATTCTCGCTTTTACTAAAATTCTAAAATTTTGGGGAAACTCCCATTCAAACCCATGGGACATTCGTCAAAGTTCCACAATTCGCACATTTTTCAACCGATTCAAACTGTTCCAAATTCAAAATATTTAGCATGTTCAAAATTGAGTGCTCTCCGTCAACAATTTTTTAAAATTCCCGGATTTCCAAGAATTCAGAGTTTTCCGGGACATTTACCCCATTCAAAATTGATTGTCAATTTTATAAACTTCCACAATTCGCACATTTTTCAATCTATTCAAACCATCAACACATTCAACTCATCCAACGAGCACTTTCCCAAGTTCCAAACCAAATTCCGTTTTTCCTTGAAATTCAAACTCTTCAACATTCAAACTATTTGTACATTCATACTACCTTTTGTCAGCATTTCACTTGAACTTCAGCATTGGAGCATTCACATGCAATTCCTTCAGTAATTGCCTCATCTAGTTGGTATTAATATCTGGAATGGCACTTTGTCCTCCTCCAGGAACTCACTTCCCTGCTGTCCATGCACGGCTTCCAGAGCCTGGAAGACTTCAGTGGCCTAAGAGAATCTCACCTCAATGAGCTGAACATCACGGACCCAGACCAGCGCTCCAAGATCTTGACCGCCATCGACCAGCTCAGAGAATGTAGGTTGACTATAATATGTGCACGTGATATTGTGTAAATAAGTCCAAAGACTCATCGTTATACTAGACATTAACTCTAAAAGGACATGAAGAAAACAAAAATATTCTATGCTATTCATTATTACTAACTAGTATTATTGATTATATAATCAAGACAAAGTCACAATATTAGAAATGTAGTTAAACATGTTAAGAATGCAAGTTTACATGAAAAACATGTACTATTACAAGAAAATATATTTTTTATAATACGACAGTAAAATCACAATATAACTAGAAACATTTTGTATTGGGATTTTAAGTGTAAAACATCGTTTTAGCCCTGGAATAAAGTCACAAATATAACAGAAACAAAAAAAAATCTTAAGAAAAAGGTTTTTGATACCACAAAAAAAGCCATAAATGTTTCAAGAAAAAAATGGTAGTAAAAATAAAATAAAATAAAAATATAAAAAGCAAAAAAAAAAAAAAAATGTTAAAAAAAAAAAAAAGCTTGAAAATGTAAAAACTTGTAAAATTTAAAATATTAAAAAGTTTCAATATTGCCAGGAAGAACGCTGCAATGCTTTGGGTACAAGTCCTCAGAGCCTCACAATCAAACACTTTTATGTTCAAATACTGAACAAATGTTTTTTGGGATAAGGCAAACATTTTTTAGAAGAATACAATTGTGAAATTATCAGGAAAAATTTTGGATTGTTACAAGAATAATGTATGGATTTTATCAAAAATATGTGGAGGTTTTTTCAATTAAAAAGATATTTACATAAAAGTAGGAATACACATGTGTTTGCGTAAAATTTAAAAAAAGTCTTGATTTTCAAGGCAAAAAAAATGATATGAGAAAATCATAATATAACAAATATTTTTTTAAATGTACACAAAATAAATAATGAATAAATAAAAAAGACAAAAGCTGTGATGATACAAACTAAAATGACCAAGTATCCAAAATATTTACTGTTCTTGCTTTGGCAGCCATAATAATAAATATTAAAAATACAAAATTGTTAATGTTATAAAATAAAATTAGAATACAGCAAACATAAACATGTAGTTGTTTTTGGAGGGCGCAAGGGAGTTAGAAAATGACCCCAAAAAGTTGTTATACTGTGATAAAAAAAAAAAAAGTACGAGTTCTGATACTGTAAGAAAAAAAAAGTCTTAATTTCCCAGATTAAAAAAAAAATAATACAATAATAAAATCGCAATACAAACATTTTTTTTTAATATAAATGTAGAATGATAAAAGGAGTAATAGTATTGGGAAAATCATCGGAATGTTGAACGAATAAAATCAGAATATTATTAGACGGATGTATTTTTTCAATAACAATAGTCACATTAAAGTAAGACTTAAAATCTGTTACTGTAAAAAAGAAGAAAAAAACTGTGATATTCAAAAAAAATCATCATGTATTGTGTATCGATGTTCTCCTTCATTTAGGTCAGGGGTCGGCAATCCAAAATGTTGAAAGAGCCATATCGGACCAAAAATACAAAAACAAATCTGGAGCCGCAAAAAATTAAAAGCCATACTATATACAGTGTGTGTCATTAGATATGAATTGAATTAAAAGGAAATTAAATGAGCTCCAATATAGCTACAAATGAGGCATAATGATGCAATAAGAACATATAGTTAGCCTAAATAGCATGTTAGCATCGATTAGCTTGCAGTCATGCAGGGACCAAATATGTCTGATAAGCACTCCACACAAGTCAATAACATAAACAAAACTCACCTTTGTGCTTTCACGAACGTTAAAAGTTTGGTGGAAAAAATTAGACAGAAAAAGAAGTGGCATAAAACACGTCCTAGAAAGTCAGAAAAAGTTGTACATGTAGACAAACTTGGGTGAGTTCAAGGACCGCCAAAATTAGTAGGACAAAACGGCCTCGCCAATTACTGGAATCAGTGAAGCATGTTTAATCCAAACAGTGTGCTTTATAACAATTAAAGAGGTTTGTGTCATGTTTGTCCTCCTGCAGAAACCATATTAAAACAAAAAAAATATGTTTTTCCCCTAATTTTTTTTCTATTTGTCATCCATTTTTGAAAAAGCTCCAGAAAGCCACTAGGGCGGCGCTAAAGAGCCGCATGCGGCTTTAGAGCCACGGGTTGCCGACCCCTGATCTAGGTCATTATATTCTCATGGCATTCATCTCCTCGTAACCAAACAGTCATCGATTGAATTTCCTGAGAAATCAAATATTATTGAAACAAAATCAGAATATAACAACTATATTACATGTTGCCCTTTTTTGGTAGAAAATTACAAAATTGATAGAGTTAAAAAATTACATATATATTGCCATTAAACATGTTGCAAGTTTTGTGGATTCTGTGTAACATGTTTATGTTTGCTTGTGGCTATCAAGTTTTTTTTTTTCTTAGCCTCAGTCCGGGTCCCCCCTACCCAGGAGCCCAGTTTGAAATATTACATATTTTTGTTTTTTTTACTTACCTGTCTTTTAAGGGGTGCCGTAATTGGCAACCCCGTTCTGTCTCCCTGTACAATGTTTGTCTAATCCTGAACGGAATTGTACTGAAAACCTGAATTTTTCTCCTATTTATCTTCATTGTGGGTGTTTGGGTCTGTGGCACCCGTTTTCATTTTTCATTAAAAGAAAAATGATACAATTATTTAATTTTTCAAACTGAGAATCACTGACTTTGGCTCATTTTCTGTGAAGAACATATATCAGAATACATATTTAATGACCACACACCATACACCGCCCCCTACACATTTCTATTACATATAAGATGTATGGGTCCACTGGACCCGGGGCTAATAGAAGCGTGGAAATTGATGTTTTGTGTAACACACGCACACGCACACACACACACACACACACACACACACACACACACACACACACACACACACACACACACACACACACACACACACACACACACACACACACGCACACACACACACAGCAGGCCAAGACAGGAGGAGGACAGAGTGTAGGTACACAGAACATCAAAGGGTCGAATGTGCGAGAAAATGAGAGCAGACAGTGTTGACAATGTTGAAACCTTGTGCGGGAACCGCAGGTGCGGAAACACAAAATTGTAGGATGCAGAAACTGGCAGATACATTTTCTGTGCAACGTTCATATTGTTGTTACTCAACCAGCATTTTGTAGGTCTGATGGACCCGTTGCATTTTGTGGCTTTAAATGCCTCACAATCAAACACTTTTATGTTCAAATACTGAACAGATGTTTTTTGGGATAAGGCAAAACATTTTTTCAGGGTTAGAATAATACAATTGTGAAATTATCAGGAAAAATGTTGGATTGTTACAAGAATAAAGTCTGGATTTTTTTTTTTTTTTTTTTTTTTAATATGTGTGTTTTTTTTCCAATTAAAACGATATTTACATAAAAGTAGGAATGAACGTGTGTTTTTTTAAAATAAAAAAAAAATGGTGTGATGTTTTAAAATATACATTATATATGTAAAAATCTTTACTAATTTCTTTGGCAGCCGAGGAGGAATGCAGCCCAGAGGAACAAGAAGATGATAACGAAGAGGTGGAGAAGGAGGAGGACAGATCCATGGGGGACGCCAAGGACACCAGGGACTCGGGATGTTTTGAGAGTTCTGAGCATCTGGAGGTTGGAGGCGAGGAGACAAAACCCGAGGATGAAGATGAGACAAAAGCAGGGGATGAGGAGACACATCTAGAGGATGAGGAGACAGACAAGGAGACACATCTAGAGGATGAGGAGACAGACAAGGAGACACATCTAGAGGATGAGGAGACAGACAAGGAGACACATCTAGAGGATGAGGAGACACATCTGGAGGATGAGGAGACACATCTAGAGGATGAGGAGACAGACAAAGAGACACATCTAGAGGATGAGGAGACAGACAAAGAGACACATCTAGAGGATGAGGAGACACATCTAGAGGATGAGGAGACACATCTAGAGGAGGAGGAGACACATCTAGAGGATAAGGAGACACATCTAGAAGATGAGGAGACACATCTAGAAGATGAGGAGACACATCTAGAAGATGAGGAGACACATCTAGAGGATAAGGAGACACATCTAGAAGATGAGGAGACACATCTAGAAGATGAGGAGACACATCTAGAAGATGAGGAGACACATCTAGAGGATAAGGAGACACATCTAGAAGATGAGGAGACACATCTAGAAGATGAGGAGACACATCTAGAAGATGAGGAGACACATCTAGAAGATGAGGAGACACATCTAGAAGATGAGGAGACAGACAAAGAGACAGAAGAGGAGCTCCAAGGTGAGGAAGCAGAAGCCAAGGGGGAGGAGTCCCCATCAGAAGCACTGGATGATGCTCGGCAAGACCTGCAAGAACTGAGTGTGCAAGAGGATGGTTCTTAAAAGACTCCAAAGAAATGGTCAAAAAGTTTTGGTGGACAGAAGCTTTAAGAGCTGAAGAAGCTTGTATACTGTAACCTGTGTCATATTGCAAAGTCTTTAATGCCGTTTGCTGTAAAATGTTTGCACTTCACATGGAAATGTCCCCACTGTGACCTTCTCCATTGGTCATGGTCTTCTTGCAGCACGGGAAAATTATTTTTTCGAACGTTTTTCGAAGGTACTTTGTCTTTACTTGTAATGTGAGATGTTTTCTGTAAATAGTGACCTGAGACGTGTACTCCATTGCTGTCACAGTTTAAAGACAGTCAAAACGCATCAACTAAAATTCCTAATAAAACAAATATTTTTTGTCACCTTGTTCCGCATTATTTGGGTCAAACCAAAATAAATCAACTGTTTTTAGTGTAATATGAAAAAGGACATTTGACATGAGGTAAATTCCAGCTAAATATTTAACAGTTTATTTAGAAAAAACAGAGAAATTTTGAATACATATTTTTTACTTTTTAACAGTTTTAAGTTTCTCATATATATGTGTATATATATATATATATATACATACATATACACACACATACATATACATACACATATACGTACACATATGTATATATATAAAAAAATTATACATATTTTATTTATATATACATATGTGTATGTATATGTATGTGTGTGTATATATATATATGTATTTATATATAGAGATAAATATATGTATATATATGTACGTATATAATATATATATATATATATATATATATATATATATATATATATATATATATATATATATATATATATATATACACACACACGCACACACACGCACGCACGCACGCACGCACGCACGCACCCACGCACACACACACATACATAAATATGTCCGGTATTTGAAGCGCACAATGGTGAAAAACCCCCGGGTAACAGCTGAGGAACTACAACAGGACATTGCAGAGGGGGGAACGCAGGTTTCGTTCCAGACAATAAGGCGCGCACTACAAGATGAAGGTCTCCATGCCAGAACTCCCAGGCGCACCCCTCTTCTGACTACCAGGAACAAGAAAAAAAGTTTCCAGTATGCCAAAAATCCCCTGGACAAACCACAAAGGTTTTGGGAAACTGTTCTATGGAGTGATGAGACAAAACTGGAACTCTTTGGGCCTATGAATCAACGTTATGCCTGGAGGAGAAAAAATGAAGCTTACAAAGAAAAGAACAACTTGCCTACTGTTAAGCATGGTGGGGGTCAATCATGCTCTGGGGCTGTTTCTCTGCCTCAGGTACCGGGAATCTCCAGCGCGTTCAAGGCATTATGAATTCTATTTCCTAGCAGGATATATTAGCTGCAAATGTCATGAAGTCAGTGACCAAGCTGAGGCTTGGGAGACGTTGGACCTTCCAACAGGACAAG
>NC_084639.1:12032122-12212122 GCF_033978795.1 Nerophis ophidion | reverse complement strand
TATATATACATATTTACATACATATATATACACGTGTATATATAGATATATATATACACATATATATGTATATATATAAATATATGTATATTTACTTGTAATTTAAAGTTATATATACATATGTATATATACACATATATATATACACATATATGTATGTATTTACATATGTATATATACATACATACATATGTATATATACATATGAATATGTATATATACATATATTTACTTGTATTTTAAAGTTATATAAAGAAAATGTATCTTCAAAAATTTTTGCAAAAATAAATTGTCTTGGAATGTTTATATACATACACATATATACATTTACATACACGTATATATACATATTTACATATATATACACACACATATATATACACGTGTATATATAGATATATATACACTATACACATATATGTATATATATTAGGGGTGGGCAAATTAATGCGTTAATTACGAGTTAACTCATCAATCTATTAACGCCGACAATTATTTTATCGCACATTTGCGTATGTTGTTTACATGCTTTTATTTTGTTAACGCCTTTTCTTAACAAGACGTCGTCGCCCGGATTGACTTCGGCGTCGAGGGGCTGTTGGTAAAGATGGAATATTTGGCAAAAATACCAGACAATTCTGCAAATTTCATGGCTGGCTTACAGCGTGGTCACTCCGGGATCACTTACGACCGCCAGACAATTCTGGATGTGGATAGATCGGGCCGTTTTGGACTGAATGACGCATGCTTGCTAGACCGGCTAGCTAGCATGGGAATACTTTGCCGGCTACATCCAGCGGCTTGTGAAGCAGCGGAGTATATGTGTAGTCTTTCTATTTATGAATAATGCAGACGAGGAGTGTTGGCTGTGTGACAATCTTTCACTTAATTTCTGATAGTTTTTCGTGTTTTGTACTTTATTTCCTGTTCAGTGCTCTTATTTTGTTATACTTCCTGTTTACTCCGCTGAGCACTGTTTTTGTCACACTCGCCGTTGATTGGCAGCGGTCCTCAGCTGCTGTCAATCAACACAGGTCTATTTATGTTTATGTTAATATCATGTTGAGAACGTTACTTTGCACGACTGCTTTATGTTTATTTGTTTTCTTATGAGTGCCACATTAAATTCATCTTACCTTCACTACTTTCTCCTTGATTCTTGCATACTCGGGGACACACAACAGCAGACATGCGAGTTCCTAACAGGCTGAGTTCTTAACGTTTACTTTCAGAGCATGCATATCACAACATACAAGATGCTGTCATGGCGACACAACAACCTATACCGGGCTACCGCGCATGCTCGTCACTCCTGTTGCATGCTGGGTAGGGTAGTTCTTTATTTCCCTGGCTCATAACAATATAGTACCATGTATATGATGCGTTCAGTTTATCAAAGCACCAAGCAAACAATCGGAAAATTCCCATCATATCAATTCCTAGATATGGTCATAATTATTTTAAGTGCACTACGCAGAATAAACACATTATTAATATTGCTAGTAAGGATAATTTGGTCAAAAATTCCCTAAAACAGCCCACTACCTATCATATAGGTTTTTTTAAACATAAGATCCCTGAAAAAAAAAATGTTTCTGCGGTTACCTCAGAAATTCCCTGTTCAGATGTTATGATTGTGGCTCAGAGATTTGTATGTCGATTATATTTATTTTCCGTAACAAACAGGATAACTTAAATACCCTGGCAGTGGCAATAAGCTTAAATGTTTGTATTTACATTTTTTGAGTTGATTTTCATAAAATATGCTATTTAACTGCTACTGTTTAACAAGGACTGATTTAAATTGTGTTTGCACAACAAATGTTTTGGCGCTCTTGTTCATGTGGGAGAATATTCCAATAAAGGTGCACTACACACTACTTTTGAATTCATTGTTGGGCTTTGCGTATACAATGCAGTTAATCGCGATTAATCGGAGAAATAGTGCGATTAACTTCGATTAAAATTTTTAACCGTTGCCCAGCCCTAATATATATATATATATGTATATTTACTTGTAATTTAAAGTGATATATGCATATACACATATGTATATTCATATGTATACATATATATATATACACACATACATATGTATATATATATATACACATACGTATATGTATATATATATATATGTATATATATTTATATACATATATTTACTTGTAATTTAAAGTTATATAAAGAAAATGTATCTTCAAAAGTTTTTGCAAAAAGAAATTGTCTTAGACGGTAGACAGTGATTTTTAGTAAAAAAAATAAAAAATAAATGTGTAGTTACTTGACATGATAATGCAATTACCAATAAAATTATATACATAATGATAAGTTACAATGTAATTCTCTTCTACTGTGCATGCAATAAAAAAAAAGTGGTGCTTGGTCAAATGGACTGAGTAAGAAAATAAATAGTAAAATACTTTTAGAAATAAAAATGAATGTGTTGTTACTTGATACAATAATGCAATTAACAATTTTGATTACAAAAAATAAGATACTCACTTTTACAAATAAAAATAAAATGTGTAATATACAAAGCAATAAATAAAACATATATAATGTGTTTTTTGTTTTTTTTACCAAATGTCCAGAAAAAAGCATTCCAACAAAAAAAAACATTCACTCTTAGAATCCAATATGAATCAATAAGCAGTATTATAAGACAATATGGTTTATTTACCAGACATATTGATCATGTAAAAAGAAGTGTAGAGTAACTGGAAGGAAACACGTCGTGGAATCACAGTGTTACTAGCAAACATAAATAAATGGTCAAGTACTCCATCTGTATACATAACATTATCAGTCTCATACATTCAGCCTTTTGTTTTCCTTCCTAAATGTGGGGAAATCAAACATTAAAAGGCTTCAGTATCCGTCCAGCTCCAAAAATCCCCGCTTTCCTTCTGACTGATTTGGAAATAACCCATAATGCTGAGTAGTAAAAGGCTCCACCAGATCTGTGGTAATAATTCCCCACTTCTACACACGTAAAATCCACAAACACTTCTTTTCCACACACAACAGTGCACAATCACAAACTAACACTAGAAAAAAAAAGGGGGCTCCGTCACATCCGTCCTCATGCGTCTCCAACTTTCAATCTCTCCGTTTTTATTCCTCGCAGGCAAGATTGACGATCCGGATTCTAGGCGGTGCTCGGGCAACACTTCCAACTTTTGCTTGATTCAGTACCAAGCGACAGCGCGACCTGTAAATATATGTACAGTCCAACAATGGCGTCGATTTTTTTTTTTTTTTTTGCTCCTTGCTCGTTACTCATCGACGTCCCAGCCTGTGGAAGAGTTTTTTTTCCCCACATTGATACCGTAAAGAAAAAGGATAACGCGCGTGGGAGAAGACTGCACTTGAATTGTTTCCTTCCTGAAAGTCGGGGGGAAGATTGAGGCACATGCACCAAAGATGCATTTTGGGCGCGCTAAAAGTTTGTAAGAACGCCCCCTGCTGGTGACTTTTGCAGCCCATTGGCTGATGCTAATTAGCTCATCAAAAATACAGAGGCTAAGTAAACATAAAGCATATTTAAACACACTTTTGAACAGTCTAACTCTTTTCAAATAGCAAGATAAACTTCTTTATTTTAGTAAAATCCAACAAAGTGGGTCCCTTTAGTACTTTAGCGCCGCCCTAGTGGCTCCCTGGATCTCGTTCAGAGATGTGTGAAAAAGGAAAGAGATAAAAAAAAAAGAATATAGTTTTTGTTTTAATATATTTTCTGTAGGACAACAAACCTTCCTAATTAGAAATCCCACCATTTATATTAAACATGCTTCACTGATGAGAGTATTTGGCAGGCACATTTTTTGTCCTAATTTCAGCGATCCCCGAACTCATCATAGTTTGTTTACATGTACAACTTTCTCCGATGCTGCTACAGAAAGACGTATTCTATGCAACTTCTTCTTTGTTTCATTTTGTCCACCGGACGTTTTATGCTGTGCGTGAATGCACAAAAGTGAGCTTTGTTGATTTTTTTATGTTACTTGCTGGAGTCCTTATCAGGCATATTTGGTCAATCCATGACTGCAGGCTAATCGATGCTAACATGCTATTTTAAGCTAATCTCGTTTGTAGGTATATTTCATCTAATTTAATGTCCTTCACTTATGTCCTCTGTGTATTTAATTTACATTTGCATGTCTCATGACACATTATCTGTAATATTGGTTGCATTTCTCATAGTTTTTTGTGTGCCATGTTGTTCCAGACCACAGCAAACGTTACCCAGCTTGCAAAAATGTTAATAAATCCATTAGAAGAAGACAGCCTGCCGTTTTCTTAAACTTGGACACACACATCTTTACCTTTGATTTTTTCTGAGCCAGTCATTTCTAGAAGTTCTCTCACCCTCTCACAAGCCTCCAATTTACTCATGATTTGCAATGTTGCAAAAAAATGTGTAGAATAAAAATTAAAATACAACATTTCGGTCAACGAAAATTTTACGTCAGCCTTTGGTAGTAGGCTAATATAGCTAATATGGACACTTACGTCACATGTTGCCTTCGTCACAACACTTAACTAAGACTTTTAAAGTCATTTTGATAGTAGGCTAATATAGCTACTAGGGCTGCGAACCATTGGGTGTCCCACGATTCGATTCAATATCGATTCTTGGGGTCGCGATTCGATGATATATTGATTTTTTCGTTTCAAAGCGATTCCCGATTCAAAAACGATATTTTTCCGATTCAAAACGATTCTGTATTCATTCAATGCATACGATTTCAGCAGGATCTACCCCAGTTGGATTGATTAAACAAAACAAAAAAAAAAAAGATTAAAAAAAAAAAGAGAATCGATTCTGAATCGCACAACGTGAGAATCGCGATTCGTATTTGAATCTATTTTTTCCCACACCCCTAATAGCTACTATAGACACTTGCAACATGTGTTGCATTCATTATAAGACTTATATAAGACTTTTAATTTTTTGCGGCTCCAGACAGATTACATTTTTTTATTTTTGGTCCAATATGGCTCTTTCAACATTTTGGGTTGCCGACCCACTAATCCACTATGCTAAGCTAAGCTAACAATAGTCTCCCAATGATAAGACATGAGTCTCAATCTTCTCACAGGACTTTCAGCATGACAATAAATAAATCAGAGCAGGGATTCCCAAACAGGCTTCAAAGGATCACTCCATTAAATATTGTAACACAGTGTTACTGTTCAAACCGTGTGTAATGTTAGTGGCCAAAATATTACGTATACTTGTCAGATAAAACCTCTGCCTTGTTTTTTTTAATGAATACTTGGCCCTACCACGCTACTGTACTTCAATGTGGGTCATTATGGTGGCACTTGGAGCGTTCATTTTCAAAAACTGTACAGTGAGTGAACACAATACAGTTCAAGCATCCCCGGAAAAAACGATTTTCCGGCGCATTTTTTGTGTTCATTGCCAAACCCTGACACGGTTTACTCGCTCTAACAATTTATTTAAACCTTAAAACGTGACTTAAGTTAGCTAGTAAGGTTAGGAAAAAACATTTGTCTTTATTTTTTCCGAGGGTTTTCTTGCCTCGCACCTGAAACCGACTTCATTGGAGGATTTGCCAATCTAATAAATTCATTAATAATGATTTCATTATTTTGACTTTGGCTGCGTTCACACTTGTGGTTTGGTACTTTGGTCCGGACCAAAAAAAAAAAATCTAAATAAAAAAGACATTTGTGATCACTTAGGGCTCCTATTTTCATGTTTACACTCAAGCACGTTTCTATTAATGCGTCAGGGCGAAGTAATGTGTGTATGCACGCAACAACAGCTTCTTCTTCCTGGCCGGATGTGAATACACCGACTACTAATAACGATAATAGTATTTCACTTGTGTACTGATTTTATGAGATTACATCCTCGGCCATTTTATAGTGTCTGATACGATATTTCTAAAAAACAGTGGCATAGTTCAATGATCCAGACACGATTGTTTTGACTTTAACGTCCCAGGATGTCCAAACGTACAGCGTTTTAATGCCGTTGTTGCACCCTCATTCTTTTCCACTTTCACAGAAACACAGCAGGTAAACATCTGCGCATTTTGATATTTGATAGTTAATTTCAATATCTGAGGGTGATATCAGTGTTCATTTTGTTGACTAGAAATGTTTGTCTGAGTTGTCGTCAACAGTTTTTAACTTGGTTTAAGCCATTGTCTTTAGGAAAACCTTTTTTTTAGTTTTAATCATATTTAATCATCTAAATTGATTTAGTTTCAGTTGACTAAATAACACATTTGGGGTTAACTAAAATTACAGTCAATTTTGTTGACTAAAATATGAATTATCAAGAATAACATCTTTGAAGTTGTCTTGAAACCATTTCAATGAAGGTTTTGCAGAGCGTCTCGGGAACTAAATTTGCAACAAAACCTGTTTAAGTGAGGGGAAAATAGGTTCTCGAAGATAACCAAGACAAACGTTTCTAGTTAACTAAATGAACACGGTACGGGTGGTATAATGTCTATAACTTTGCCACTGACATATGGATATTGTGAGTAATTCAGGTTAATGACCATACATTTAGCTTTAGTGAAATGTATGTGTATATATGTGTACATATACATATATATATATATATGTGTGTACATATGTGTATATACACATATATACACACAGATACTGTATATATACACACAAATATACATCTATACATACATATGTATATACATACTGTACATATATACATGTGTATATATATATATATATATATATATATACACACACACACATTTATGTATATAAATATACATATATATGTTCATATGTATAAACATACATACATACATACATACGTACACACATATTTACATAGATATACATATTTACATACATGTATATATACAAGTGTATGTATATATATATATATATATATATATATATATATACATACACACACAGACATACAAACATATATATATGTATATATATATATACATACATACATATATATACATACATACACACATATACATATATATATACACAGATATACATATTTACATATGTGTATATATACACACGTGTGTGTATGTATATATATATATATATATATATATATATATATATATATATATATATATGTATACACATAAATATATATTTTTATACATGTATGTACATACAAATATACATACATACATATATATGTACATACACACATACATACATACATGTACACATATTTATATATATACATACACATATGTATATATAAATAAACATATACAAATATATACAAACTGTGAACGGGACTCTCGCTGCTGTGTTGGATCCGCTTTGGACTGGACTCTTGCGACTGTGTTGGATCCATTATGGATTGAACTTTCACAGTATCATGTTAGCCCCGCTCGACATCCATTGCTTTCCTCCTCTCCAAGGTTCTCATAGTCATCATTGTCACCGACGTGTGAGTTTTCCTTGCCCTTATGTGGGCCTACCGAGGATGTCGTAGTGGTTCGTGTTGTGGTTTGTGCAGCCCTTTGAGACACTAGTGATTTAGGGCTATATAAGTAAACATTGATTGATTGATTGATATATACACATATATGTATAAATACACAATACATATATACACATATGTATTCATATATACATACATACATATACACACATATATGCATACATACATATATATATGTGTATATATATATATATGTGTATATATATATATATATATATATATATATATATACAAACACATATACATACATACATGTACATATACATTAGACCAATGATAAGTCAAAAAGCTTGCACATTGACTTAAGTCTATGGGATAAAAAGGTGCAAAGCAAGATTTAATAGGGGAACGCCCTCATTTAAGAGTTGCTCCACCCAAAAAGCTACAGACTCAAGTCCAAAAGGAGAAATGCTGCGCAGTTTTTTGCCCACTCAAGTCTTCCCACTGCGACTTTGTGACCAAGTGTGGACTCGATGGTGACATAACTCCAACATTCCACCTTAGATTTCACCAAAATCCTTTCAAAGAAGACCTCACTTACACATTTGCCATCCCTGCATCTTTTTTTTGCCGTACCGGTTGTGTTTACTCCTTATTTCAACCGAGCCAAACATCACAAGTGTAAACGCACTCTCAATCTAACATCGGACTGCAAATGTTTTTTCTTTGTTTTTGTTTCAGCTGTTTGCTGACGTCCATTGTAAGGCACGGTTGCTACTAGCGTCTAAAAACGTCAAAAGTCGGGGGGTTTGGTCTCACGCTCATGAACGCACGTAGTGTGAAGGTGAGAGATGATATTTCATGTGCATGAAGCGTGTTTATCAGGATACGGTATTGTACAAGAATATATCAAAAAGGAAAGGGCGGACATTGCAGTTTCTAGTAACAGTACTGGATGCAGCAATTCTCAGAATACTGTATGGAGCCTTTAGAGTATGACTGCTACACAGGTGTGTCTATTTACACCCAGCCTTGATGATTTGCATAGGGTATGTATGTGTGCACACACTGGACTCGGATGAGGATTTACACTAGTGGAGAAGTCGTCCCTGGAGTATAGGAGACGCTCACGTTTCATGTTTTTAATAATAATCTGAGTGGGTTTGTCATGCGCACTGTTACCCCGCCTCCAGTAGTCCTCCTTCCCCCCCAGGGTGGGTTTTCGTCAAAGATGCTGACGTTCCATGAAATCACTCCTCTCCCCGAGGAGGATGTGTCACTCGATGATTCAAGTGCCCGTCCGTACGGGACTGAAGAGGGAGGCCGCTGGTGCAGCTAGTGGCTCTTGTCCTTGACCGCGGAGGCCTCGGCGTCGGCCTCGGGGGACGCCAAAGGCGGGACGGCGGTCGAGGAGGGGCGGTCCTCTTTGGGGGAGGACGAGTCGGACTCTGCCGAGGCGGCGACGCTCGGCTTGGCTTCGTCCGGTGTGTGCTCGTTTGGGATGAGCGGCGCCGTGGTTTTCTGGGGGCAGAAGAGACGAGTCAGCTTCTTTCACGCTGAGACCCATAAATGCAACAACAGACCATTTATTAGGGGTGCACCAAAAAAATCGATTCATTGTTCATCCCGATTCTAAATCGATGTATAATTTTTAAAATATCAATAAAATAAAAAAAGCTGTTATTTTAATTCAATTTTTTTTCAATAGGAATCCATTTTTGAAAATATAGGCTATCTTCATGTACGATAACATTAGCATCCCAAATAAATCCAAATTACGCTAGAAAAAAAATGAATAAAACATTTTTAAGAATAAGGTTAAAATTTGATGAACAGAATCTCTCATTCAAGCCACATAAGGAAAAAAAAACTCAAATAAAAAAATACAATTTTAATCATTAAATGAATAAATTAGTCAATCAATTAATGCAATACAAAACATACAAAACAACATTATTATTATTTACTAAATGTGCCAATATGTTAATAATGTTTTTCTTGTGTTTTTTGTTTTTGATTGTTTCATTACATTTGGATACATGTGTCGGCTTAAATGATATTTATGAAGTAGGATAATGTACGATGTCAAAGGGGGCAGGAAATTATAAGATTTTCTTCATCCTGCTCCTTCTCGTGAATTGTGTGAATTTAAATTGTATAATTGTGATATAATTACATATCGTTCGAAATGCACATCAATGAATGGGATAAATAAAAATGAAATGAAATGAAATGAAATAAAAGTGTCAATAAGAATACCTTATTTCCTTGAATTGCCGCCGGGGCGCTAATTAATTTAAAACCTCTTCTCACTCTTACGCTTACCAAAGGCATGCAGTAAAAATTTGAGTGTGATGTAAGCTTGGACCTTAAATCCTACTGAATAGCTCTTAATCTTCTTCCCTTTATGCGATTTCAAATTACCGGTATTGAAATCAGCCTCCTCCATTTTGAAAATGATAACAGGGGAAGTGTCACTCGTGACGTCAAGAGTTTGACCAGGCGGTAATACTAAGCGTGCGCTAATTATTTTGCGAAGCGAGTTTGACCCGGCAGTAATTTAAGGAAGGCACATACTATATGTCCTGCGGCAATTCAAAGAAACAAGGTAATTATTATTTATTAAAAATGCCAATAATAATATTACGTTAATGCTTTTTATCACTGACAGCTGATGCTTATTAAGATCTCACAAACGACTTTATATTATTTAACATATTTGCTCTTCAGGTAATTGTTTATATTTTTACTTAATTTCTAATATTCATTGTTTACATTGTACAAACCCCAAAACCAGTGAAGATGGCACGTTGTGTAAATCGTAAATAAAAACAGAATACAATGATTCGAAAATCCTTTTTTAACCTATATTCAATTGAATAGACTGCAAACACAAGATATTTAACGTTTGAACTGGAAAACTTTATTTTTTTGCAAATATTAGCTCATTTGGAATTTGATACCTGCACTATGTTTCAAAAAATCTGGCAAAAAAAAGACTGAGAAAGTTGAGGAATGCTCATCAAACACTTATTTGGAACATCCCACAGGTGAACAAGCTGATTGGGAACAGGTGGGTGCCAGGATTGGGTATAAAAGCAGCTTCCATGAAATGCTCAGTCATTTACAAACAAGGACGGGGCGAGGCTCACCACTTTGTGAACAAATGCATGAGCAAATTGTCCAACAGTTTAAGACCAACATTTCTCAACGAGCTATTGCAAGGAATTTAGGGATTTCACCATCTACGGTCCGTAATTTCATCAAAAGGTTCAGAGAATATGGAGAAATCCCTGCGCGTAAGCGATGATATTACAGATCTTCGATCCCTCAGGCGGTACTGCATCAAAAAGTGACATCAGTGTGTAAAGGATATCACCACATGGGCTCAGGACCACTTCAGAAAACCACTGTCAGTAACTACAAATTGTCGCTACGTCTGTAAGTGCAAGTTAAAACTCTACTATGCAAAGCCAAAGCCATTTATCAACAACACCCAGAAACGCTAGGCCCAAGCTCATCTCAGATGGACTGATGCAAAGTGTAAAAGTGTTATGTGGTCTGATGAGTCCACATTTGATATTTTTTCTTGAGACTGTGGACGTCGTGTCCTCCACACCCAAAAGGATAATAACCATCCGGATTCTTATAGGCGCAAAGTTGAAAAGCCAGCATCGGTGTTGGTATAGGGGTGTATTAGTGCCCAAGGCATGGGTAACTTACACATCTGTGAAGGCACCAATAATGCTGAAAGGTACGTACAGGTTTTGGAGCAACATATGTTGCCTTCCAAGCAACGTTATCATGGACGCCCCTGCTTATTTCAGCAAGACAATGCCAAGCCATGTGTTACGACGGCCTGGCTTTATAGTAAAAGAGTGCGGGTACTAGACTGGCCTGCATGTAGTCCAGACCTGTCTCCCATTGAAAATGTGTGGCGCATTATGAAGCCTAAAATACCACAACGGAGACCCCGGACTGTTGAACAACTAAAGCTGCACATCAAGCAAGAATGGGAAAGAATTCCACCTGAAAAGCTTCAAAAATTGGTCTCCTCAGTTCCCAAACGTTTACAGAGTGTTGTTAAAAGGAAAGGCCATGTAACACAGTGGTAAAAATGCCACTGTGCCAACTCTTTTGCAGTGTGTTCCTGCCTTTAAATTCTCAGTTAATGATTATTTGCACACAAAAAAATGGAGTTTCTCAGTTGAAACATTAAATATTGTGTCTTTGCAGTCTATTCAATTGAATATAAGTTGAAAATGATTTGCAAATCATTGTATTCTGTTTTTATTTACCATTTACACAACGTGCCAACTTCACTGGTTTTGTGTTTAGTACAAAGAGAGCAGTCTTTGTTAAACACACCTGGCCAATAAAGCGGATTCTGATTAGCGCATCCTGGCGTTTACATCACAGCTTCAAAAAGAAACAGATATGTACAAACAAAAAAGGCTTCACTTGCTCATTAACCATTCCGTCTTTTTCCTGGCCTTTCCTTTTTCTCTCTGATTGGCTTGGGCGCCGTTTTATGTTGGCGCTCTCTATTCTTCACCGGGAGAATGGGCCAGGTGTGAGCGGGGGAGGGGGAGGGTCAGACTCACAGTGGTTTGCAGCGCCGGGTTGCTGCTGTTATTGAAGGAGAGGGCGGACGCCGCGGCAACCGGCGAGTCCTCCTGCATCAGCCCCCGTCTGTCCAAGACGCTGGCGGGCGAGACACGGCCGTCAGCCAACGTGATTTGAACGCTTCATCACAAAAGGAGCGTGGTCTTTACCTGGGGTACGCCGGCCCACACAGCACCTCGCAGCAGTTCTTAACGATGTTCTTATGACTGTAGGGGTTCTGCACTCGGTTCTTCCCCGACCAAGACCCTTTGATCTGGGGGAAAAAAAAAAACATTAAAAAAAGATGAAACAAGTCCAAAAAAAATTTGCAACAGAGCCAAGTGTTCCTTTGAAAACTATTCCCCCCGCCTTATACTTTATTCAAAAGCATTGCTCTATTTTTAGATGTTCCCACAGGCAAGGCTTTGACCTACTAAAAAGGATCTTGTCAAGGATTTAATGATTCCTGCTTTAATGACACGTATGCTACTGTGTGCCAGGAGCTGCAAAAATGATGCATTAAATGAAGCAATTCCTGAAGGAACTGCCTGTGAATGCTACAATGTTGAAGTTGAACTGAAATCCTGGAATGTTTTTTTTTGGGAATTGTTGAAGTTGTCACACCCAGGAAATTATGTTTTGTTTAGTTTTTTTGGGCACTTGTTTCCTGTTTTGCACTTCCTGGTTTGTTTTCGTTACCATGCCAACTCATTAGTTTCAGCTGTCATGTCAAGCACCTGTTCCACCACTGATCATGTCACTGCTATTTAAGCCATTCTGTTTCTGTTCTTTGTCCTGGCAACTTTACCTACCTACATACCTCCATATTCCTAAACACCTTCATGCCAAGCCATGCTTTTTCCCCTCACGCCCATGTCAAGTTTTTGGTTTTGTTATGTCACAGTTGTTTAGTTTTGTTTTTGTATATAGTCATGACATCGTGCTGTTTTTGTTTTCATTAGTCAAGTTTGTTCTCCGCCATTGTGCGCGCAATTTGTTTGCCTTTTTGTAGATTTGTTAGAATATAAATAAAAATGTACCTTCATTCACGCCTGGCTCGTGCCAATCATCCTTTGCGTTGGAAAACAAAATATTTCATAGTTCAAGTCGTGAAAGAAGTAGATCACACAATTCCTAGACAGGCTGAATATTTTTGAACAGTTTGAATCAGATGAAAAATATGGGCGTTGTGGAACTCGGAAAAATGTCCCATTGATTACAATAAGTATATCCCAAAAATTTGAGAAGAGCGGGAATTTTTTGGAAAATGGTAAAAAAAAAAAAAAAAAGAACTTGAATAGTAGGTGTTGGAATTTTTCAAATCGGGTTAGAAATGTTGAAGCAGTAGCATGTTGAATTGAGAAAGGATATTACGGAATTCCTGGAATTTCGGGAAAACAGAGAATTTTTCCAGTTAAAAAAATATATTTTAGGTCCTAATTAAGAGGAAAGTTTTGACAGTGCAACGGTTGAAGTGGGTGGAAAAATGTGGGAGGGGGAGTTGCCAGAAAAAAGGGTGGAAATAGGGCTTTGGAAAACAAGGAATTCTGGAAAATCCTGAAATTTTTTTGAACGTGGAAAAAGGTTAGATTAAATTTCCAGGATGGTGGACTGTGTTGAAGGTAGAATGGTTTGAATCGGTTTAAAAATGTGGAAATGACGAAAGTTTGAAAAATGTTCCGGAAAACAAGGAATTCTGGAAAATCCTGGAATTATTTTGAACTTGGACAAAGGGTAGTTTAAATTTACAGGATGGTGGACTGTGTTGAAGGCGGAATAGTGTGAATAGGTTGAAAAATTTGTAAATGGTGAAAGTTTGAAAAATGGTCAATTCATTTTAAATGGGAAAAATGTTCGGGAAAACAAGGAATTCTGGAAAATCCTGGAATTTTTTGGGGAACTTGGAAAAAGGGTAGTTTACATTTCCAGGATGGTGGACTGTGTTGAAGGTGGAATGGTATGAATAGGTTGAAAAATGTCGAAATGGTGAAAGTTTGAAAAATGGCCAATTCAATTTAAATGGGAAAAATGTCCCAGAAAACCGAGAATTTTTGGAATTTGTCAAGGGAAAGCACGCGATTTCTGAATAGGCGTTGGAACGGTTCTAATCGGATGAAGAATGTGGAAGGGAGAGAAGAAGAAGAAAAAGTTGAATAATAATAATAAATTGATTAATTTTGGTGTAGAAAACATGTGTGAATATTTTGGAGCATTCACACAATAAATTGATTGATTGATTGAAATTTCTATGAGTAGATTGCACAGTACAGTACATATTCCGTAAATTTGACCACTAAATGGTAACACCCGAATAGATTTTTCAACTTGTTTAAGTCGGGGTTCACATTAATCAATTCATGGTATCATTCACGGAGAAACATGAAAAGGTGTTGCAAAGGAAGAATCCAAGTAAAGCCACCACATTAGGGACACTATCATTATTGCCAAGCAACATGAGAGAAACAACAGAAAGTGATTTAAGGACTATACTTGGGGAAATTTAAAAAAATATATACAGTTTCCTCAATTGAAACTGGAGTTACACTCCAAAAAATACCCACTTTAAATGAAATCATTGTGTAGTAGAATTATATATTTTTTCCGTTAAATGTGTTTTCGTACATTATATACATTTTTTCGTTTACACTTTGTTTTTTTCATTTACAAGATGTTATGTTTTCTAATTTGTGACATGTTTTTTGGGTATTTTTGCGGCCCATAGGGCGCACCGGATTATAAGGCGCACTGCTGATGAATGGTCTTTTTTTTCATCTTTTTTTCATATATATAGCGCACCAGAATATAGGCCGCTTTAAATGAGTCAATATGATTCAGTTTAAGAGACTGTTGACTATACACAAATGCTTATTTTGAAAATGTGATTTTGTTTATAAATTACATGCAATCTGTTGTGTCCCTCATTTTTCAGTGTGCAAGGATGAAGGTATGGACATTTATTTGGACTGGACCTGGTTTTAAAAACCCTTTAAACTAATGTAATATCATTAACAACCTGGTCTGGTGAAGATAAGGTCATTTTTAAATAACAAAAAAATAATAATAAAACATTTAAAAAAAAAACTTTTTCTTGGATAAAAAATAAAGTATAACAATATAAAAACGATTACAGAAAAATAGTAATTAATGAAAATGTTAGTGGACCAGCGGCACACACAATCATGTGTGCTTCAGGGAATGTGTCCCTTACAGACTGTGTTGTCTATGTCAGTGGTTCTCAAATGGGGGTATGCGTACCCCTGGGGGTACTTGAAGGTATGCCAAGGGGTACGTGAGATTTTTCATAAATATTCTAAAAGATAGCAACAATTCAAAAATCCTTTACAAATATATTTATTGAATAATACTTCAACAAAATATGAATGTAAGTTCATAAACTGTGAAAAGAAATGCAGCAATGCAATATTCAGTGTTGACAGCTATATTTTTTTGTGGACATGTTCCATAAATATTGATGTCAAAGATTTCTTTTTTTGTGAAGAAATGTTTAGAATTAAGTTGATTAATCCAGATGGATCTCTATTACAATCCCCAAAGAGGGCACTTTAAGTTGATGATTACTTCTATGTGTAGAAATATTTATTCATAATTGAATCACTTGTTTATTTTTCAACAAGTTTTTAGTTATTTTTATATATTTTTTTCGAAATAGTTCAAGAAAGACCACTACAAATGAGCAATATTTTGCACTGTTATACAATTTAATAAATCAGAAACTGATGACAATGTGCTGTATTTCACTTTTGTATCTCTTTTTTTCAACCAAAAATGCTTTGCTCTGATTAGGGGGTACTTGAATTAAAAAAAACGTTCACAGGGGATACATCACTGAAAAAAGGTTGAGAACCACCGGTCTATGTTTTGGGAACTAAAATAAAACAAACCCTATTGTGTGAGTGGGTGTGGATGAGTGTGAATGGGGGAAGGAGGGTTTTTTTGGGGTTGATGCACTAATTGAAAGTTTATATTGTGTGTTTTTCTATGTTGATTTAATAAAAAAATTTAATAAAATTAAATTTAAAAAAATACACTTTGAAATTTATGGGTGGCATATATTGCATATTTTGTGTGTTTGCCATAAAAAATGTTTTTTCTTTCACAAAAAGGACATAAACCAATAAAAAAAAAAGTTTTAAAAAAAAAAGAAAAAAAGAGACTGTTCAAACTACAAGTGTTCACAAAGTACACAGAACAATAATTATGATGGACATCTTGAACATTTAGATCAGGGGTCTCAGACTCGCGGCCCGCGAGACGTTATTTTGCGGCCCCCACCAGAATATGAAAGTTTAATGTTAGTGCGGCCGGCAAGTTTTATATGAATGGCGCTTGACAGCGTTGTGTTATTTGGGTCCAAAAAGGCTCTTTCAACATTCTGGGTTGCCTACCCCTGCATTAGTGGAAAAGCGGCAAATGAGTTAATGGTAAATGGGTTGTACTTGTAATGCGCTTTTCTACCTTTATAAGGAACTCAAAGCGCTTTGACACTATTTCCACATTCACCCATTCACGCCCGGGAGCTGCCACGCAAGGCGCTAACCAGGACCCATCAGGAGCAAAGGTGAAGGGTCTTGCTCACGGACACAACGGAAGTGACGAGGTTGGTAGAAGGTGGGGATCGAACCAGGAACCCTCAGGTTGCTGGCACGGCCACTCTCCCAACCGCGCCACGCCGTCCCCTGAGCACAAGGGCACCCCGACGTGTCTTTTTTGCACGGAGAAAGTTGCGCTGCACAAGGGATACAATTTGAAACGTCATTATGCAACTAGACATGCTGAGGCGTATGCAAACATTTTTTTTTTTTATATAAATCTTTTCTTGCGGCCCAGCCTCACCCAGACTCTGAGTCTAGTGGCCCCCTGGTAATTTGAGCTTGAGACCCCTAATTTAGATAGAGATTATCGATGTAGTTGATATTTGTTTACTTACTATGGTATATTATTTATTTATTCACTGTTCTATTACAGAGAAATAAGAAATTGAATAAAATTGCGATGAGATGAAAAGGGGTAGGATTAAATAAGCTCAGGTTCTTCCTACTCCTTTTCGGACATGCTGTAAAGAAATATCTTGAAATATGTGATTGTATGCATGTTCCACATACAGTGGGCCAAAAAAGTATTTAGTCAGCCACCGATTGTGCAAGTTCTCCCACTTAAAAGGATGACAGAGGTCTGTAATTTTCATCATAGGTACACTTCAACTGTGAGAGACAGAATGTGAAAAAAAATCCAGGAATTCACACACAGTAGCTGGTATTTTGGCCCATTCCTCAATGCAGATCTTTTCGAGAGCATTGATGTTTTGGGGCTGTCGCCGAGCAACACGGACTTTCAACTCCCTCCACAGATTTTCTATGGGGATGCGGTCTGGAGACTGGCTAGGCCACTCCAGGACTTTCAAAATGCTGCTTACGGAGCCACTCCTTCGTTGCCCGGGCGGTGTGTTTGGGATCATTGTCATGCTGGAAGACCCAGCCACGTTTCATCTTCAAAGGTCTCACTGATGGAAGGAGATTTTGGCTCAAAATCTCACAATACATGGCCCTATTCATTCTTTCCTTAACACGGATCAATTGTCTGGTCCCCTTAGCAGAAAAACAGCCCCAAAGCATGATGTTTCCACCCCCATGCTTCACAGTAGGTGTGGTGTTCTTGGGATGCAACTCAGTATTCTTCTTCCTCCAAACAAGACGAGTTGAGTTTATACCAAAAGGTTCTATTTTGGTTTCATCTGACCACATGACATTCTCCCAATCTTCTGCTGTATCATCCATGTGCTCTCTGGCAAACTTCAGACGTGCCTGGACATGCACTGGCTTAAGCAGGGGGACACATCTGACACTGCAGGATTTGAGTCCCTGTCGGTGTAGTGTGTTACTTTGGTCCCAGCTCTCTGCAGGTCATTCACCAGGTCCCCCCGAGTGGTTCTGGGATTTTTGCTCACCGTTCTCAAGATCATTTTGCGTGGAGCCCCAGATCGAGGGAGATTATCAGGGGTCTTGTATGTCTTCCATTTTCTGATAATTACTCCCACAGTTGATTTTTTCACGCCAAGCTGCTTGCCTATTATAGATTCACTCTTCCCAGTCTGGTGCAGGTCTACAATTATTTTCCTGGTATCCTTCGACAGCTCTTTGGTCTTGGCCATAGTGGAGTTTGGAGTCTGACTGTTTGAGGCTGTGGACAGGTGTCTTTTATACAGATAACGAGTTCAAACAGGTTCCATTAATACAGGTAACGAGTGGAGGACAGAATAGCTTCTTAAAGAAGAAGTTACAGGTCTGTGAGAGCCAGAGATCTTCCTTGTTTGAAGTGACCAAATACTTATTTTCCACCATAATTTACAAATTATGTGAATTCCTGGATTTTTTTTCACACTCTGTCTCTCACAGTTGAAGTGTACCTATGACGAAAATTATAGACCTCTGTCCTCATTTTAAGTGGGAAAACTTGCACAATCGGTGGCTGACTAAATACTTTTTTGCCCCACTGTAACCTGAAAATGAACTTAACACCTTGTCCTTTTTTTTCGGTTTAGGCAAATAAATCCACCTGCTATAGAAACAGCATTCACGGTATGATTGCATATCAAACAGAGGTTTTTCCTCATTTCTTACATACTTGTGAGGGCGCCAAGTATGAGGACCACCTCTCACTGGTATTTCCGAAGTGGTACACCTAGTATTAGAAAAAAAACCGCTTCCTTCTATTACGAGCACAGTGGACATTTTGGCAGGTGTCCTATCCCCTGAAGGTATGGATTAATCTATTATTAGACCAATCAACACCATGAAAACCGCCAGGCTGACAGCCATTGATTTCACTCCCAGAGCAATATCACACACTGTAAGGTGCACATTACACAGCCTCATTACTCATTAAATGAAAGCACAAAAAAAAAACCAAGGCCAGCCATTGCGGTGGAATAGAAAAAAAAACAGCGGGCTATGAATTAAACATTAAAAGCAAAAAGAAACAAAGTACGACTCCATTCTCTTGCCCTTCAGCCACGGAAAACTCAGGCCGGTGTGTTCCTCTCAAATCGACTGACTGAAGCCAAGACACGGGTTCAAGCACCGTCTCATACAGCGCTGACTCACTCACAGGGGTGGCGGGTGTGCAAGAATCGCAATTGTGTCCTTCAAAACCATTTTAATATGATACACTGAATAGTGTATACACTGAAAAAAACTGTTATAATACACATTAAGGATCTTAGTGTCTTTAGAGATTACCGATGTCTGATAATATCGGGCTGCCGATATTATCGGCCAATAAATGCTTTAAAATGTAATATCGGAAATTATCGGTATCGGTTTCAAAAAGTTACATTTCTGACTTTTTAAAACGCCGCTGTACAGAGTGGTACACAGACATAGGGAGAAGTATAGAGCGCCAATAAACCTTAAAGGGGAACATTATCACCAAACCTATGTAAGCGTCAATATATACCTTGATGTTGTAGAAAAAAAGACCATATATTTTTTAACCGATTTCCGAACTCTAAATGGGTGAATTTGGGCAAATTAAACGCCTTTCTGTTTATCGGTCTTTTAGCGATGACGTCAGAACATGACGTCACCAAGGTAACACACCCGCCATATTCATTTTCACATTACAAACACCGGGTCTCAGCTCTGTTATTTTCCGTTTTTTCGACTATTTTTTGGAACCTTGGAGACTTCATGCCTCGTCGGTGTGTTGTCGGAGGGTGTAACAACACTAACAGGGAGGGATTCAAGTTGCACCACTGGCAAGAAATCTTCCGCCAGACCCCCATTGAATGTACCAAAGTGTCTTCACATTTGACCGGCGATGCTAAGACAGACATGGCACAGATATGTATGGATAACCTGCAGATGTATTTGCAACAATTAAGTCAACTAAATCACAAAGGTGAGTTTTGTTGATGTTGTTAACTTATGTGCTAATCAGACATATTTGGTCACGGCATGACTGCCAGTTAATCGAGACTAACATGCTACGCTAATCGATGCTAACATGCTACTTACGCTAGCTGTATGTACATTTGAAACTAGATACCCACATTTAATGCAAAACAAACACTTACCAATCGATGGATTTAAGTTGGTCCAGTGTCACAAGATGCGAAAGTCCTGATCGTTTGGTCTGCACATTTTACCGGCGATGCTAATAAGGCAGCCATGCTATGGGCCACTTCATTAGGTACACCCACGCTATGGCCGAATAGCGTCAATGGCTATTCGCTCAATAGCTTCAATTTCTTCTTCAATTTCGTTTTCGCTATCTGCCTCCATACTCCGACCATCTGTTTCAATACATGCGTAATCTGTTGAATCGCTTAAGCCGCTGAAATCCGAGTCTGAATCCGAGTTAATGTCGCTATATCTTGCTGTGGTAACCGCCATGTTGTTTGTATTGGCAGCACTGTATGACGTCACAGGGAAATGGATAGTGGTTTCGAAGATAGCGAAAATAAGGCACTTTAAAGCTTTATTTAGGGATATTCCGGGATCGGTAAAATTTTGAAAAAAACTTCAAAAAATACAACAAGCCACTGGGAACTGATTTTTATTGTTTTTAACCCTTTTGAAATTGTGATAATGTTCCCCTTTAAAGGCACTGCCTTTGTGTGCTGACTCAATCACATAATACCTACGACTTTTCACACACACAAGTGAATCCCACGCATACTTGGTCAACAGCCATACAGGTCACACTGAGGGTGGCCATATAAACAACTTTAACACTGTTACAAATAAGCGCCACACTGTGAACCCACACCAAACAAGAATGACAAACACATTTCGGGAGACCATCCGCACCGTAAAACAACATAAACACAACAGAGCAAATACCCAGAACCCCTTGCAGCACTAACTCTTCCGCGACGCTACAATATACACCACCCGCTACCCTAAACCCCACCTCAACTTTCTCATGCTCTCTCTCAGGGAGAGCATGTCCCAGTTTCCAAACTGCTGCTTTGAGGCATGTTACGCACTTTGTGACTTCAATAATAAATATGGCAGTGCCATGTTGGCATTTTTTTTCCAGAGCGCCAAAATCCAAAAGGAAAGAAGAATTGGCTGCCTGTGTCTTGGAGAAAAACGTCACTATTGGACTTCAGTGCATCAATAATGCATCACCATACCATACATTGTCGTATTGATCTTTAAGCTTCCTCTCCCTTACTCGGCCCATCAATACATCTCCACATTTTCTCCTCAAAAGCTTCCCCTAAACACCACAAACCAGATGGTCTGTTTGGTCCCGACAGCTCGATTCTAACATCCTTTTAAGAGAAGGAGACGACGCCCTTCCCGCTGATGTTTATCCCATCAGATGATGTCTGGCCTCCTGGTGACTCCAGCTCCTTGTTTCAGGCTGTTTTTAGCTTTTCAAAGTGCTTTGCAGCCAATTTGTCACATGACTCAGCTGACTTGATTGGACACACGTTCCTGGCCTGGGTGCTGATGATTGGTTTAGTATGAAGCGAATTCATTCCTCCAGGGTCTTGCAACAAGCGCTGTTACACAGCTTCAATGGAGACCCGACGACTGCCGTGTAAATCCACAATAAAATATATGCAAACATGAGACTTCGCACTATTATTCTAAAGTGCACGTTCCTGAAGTTGATTGACTGCCACAGCTGTGTTTAACAAGCTACACTTCGCCAACCCCTTGTCCTTCAGTTGTGAAGGAGGCACTGCCGTTGTCATGGAAACACACGCCTTCATCTGAGAAATCGTTTACACCCTGTCAACGTTCATCAATGCAGCCATGTGAAGCCACACACTTTGACACCTGCTCTATACGACACTACAGGTGAGAAATACCTAATAATAGTGCAACCTTTTGTCAGCGATGATAACATTAGGCACGACAAAAAAATTAATCCAAGTATTACTTTTTAAAACATTTCAGAACTGACATATCTGGTCCTTTCAAATGATCCACAAGACATGTTTGTGTTGAAATGCCCCCCAATGAAAAGCATTAAAAACGTTGATTATGATGTCACATCCCTCATACAAACTTTTATGTTTACATTTCCAGTCGGACTACAGTACTGTGATAAAATTTTACATTTTTGTATCTGTCCACCGGATGGCACTACTTGTTCCCATTCAAAGCATGCAGAAAAAATGCAAAGATCCATTTTTTTCTCTTTTAATGTTTGTGCATGTTAAAATAGGGAGGAAAAAGGTATACATACATAAAAGAATACGTAAAATGTCCAATTAATTAATGTATACTGTATATATTAATCAATTGGACATTTTACATCTATATATCATACACACACACATATATATGTATATATGTAGACACACACAGAAATATATATATGTATATATATATGTGTGTGTGTATATATATATATATATATATATATATATACACATATATATGGATATATATACACATATATATACATATACATATACACGCATATACATATATACACCTATGTATGTATATGTATATCAAATGCAAGATGGCGGCGCCCGGACGGGCTGCGACACTGCGGTGCTCTTGCTAAAGATGGAACATTTGGCGGAAATGCCGGACAGTTCTGCATACTTCATGGCTGGCTCGCATCGTGGTCACTCCGTGATCACGTACGACCGCCAGACACTTCTGGATATGGACATATTGGGCCGTTTTGGACTGATAGACGCGGGCGTGCTAAACATGCTAACTAGCATGGGGATTCATCGGCGGCTACATCCAGCGGCCTGTGAAGCAGGGGAGTCTAGTAGCAGCGGGGGCCGTCTACGGAGCAGACGCCAGCGGTGTGATCGGAAACGCGGATGTCGAGCGGGGCTAAAAACAAAGCAGAAGGCTAATCCCCACAGTACACCACTTCCCTCCACCCTGAAGACGGATTTAGATGGAAAATGCGAGACTACTGGTCTGGGTAAGGAGTCTGTTAAATTAGAACAAGTTTTTTCTACTTTGAGTGTTTCAGAGTTGGACATGTGTTTTACTGAGGTGGCTAACTATGATGCGTGCAGTTTATCAAAGCAACAAACAAACAATCGGAAAATCCCCGTTACTGAGGAGGCTAACTATGATGCGTGCAGTTTATCAAAGCAACAAACAAACAATCGGAACATCCCCGTTACTGAGGTGGCTAACCATGATGCGTGCAGTTTATCAAAGCAACAATCAAACAATCGGAACATTCCCGTCGTATCAATTCCTAGATATGGTCGTAATTATACTGAATGCACTGGGCATAATAAACACAACATTATTAATATTGCTACTACGGATAATTTGATCAAAAATTCCCTAAAACAGCCCACTACCTATAATGTAGGTTTTTTAAACATAAGATCATTGTCTCCCAAAACGTTGTTAGTTAATGATATTATCAGAGACAACAATCTTAACGTCATCGGTCTCAGCGAAACCTGGCTTAAACCAAACGACTTTTTTGCGCTAAATGAGGCATGTCCTCCTAACTTTACACATGCGCATATTGCCCGTCCGCTTAAAAGGGGTGGGGGGGTCGCACTAATATACAACGAAAACTTTAACCTTAGTCCTAACATAAATAATAAATATAAATCGTTTGAGGTGCTTACTATGAGGTCTGTCACACCGCTGCCTCTACACCTGGCTGTTATCTACCGCCCCCCAGGGCCCTGTTCGGACTTCATCAATGAATTCTCAGAGTTCGTTGCTGATCTAGTGACACACGCCGATAATATAATCATAATGGGGGACTTTAATATCCACATGAATACCCCATCGGACCCACCGTGCGTAGCGCTCCAGAGTATAATTGATAGCTGTGGTCTCACACAAATAATAAATGAACCCACGCATCGCAACGGTAATACGATAGACCTAGTGCTTGTCAAGGGGATCACCGCTTCCAAAGTTACGATACTCCCGTATACTAAAGTATTGTCCGATCATTACCTTATAAAATTCGAGGTTCAGACGCATGTTCGTCAAACTAATAATAATAATAACTGCTATAGCAGCCGCAACATTAATACGGCCACAACGACAACTCTTGCTGACCTACTGCCCTCGGTAATGGCACCATTCCCAAAGTATGTGGGCTCTATTGATAACCTCACTAACAATTTTAACGACGCCCTGCGCGAAACCATTGATAACATAGCACCGCTAAAGTTAAAAAAGGCTCCAAAAAAGCGCACCCCGTGGTTTACAGAAGAAACTAGAGCTCAGAAATTATTATGCAGAAAGCTGGAACGCAAATGGCGCACGACTAAACTTGAGGTGCACCATCAAGCATTTAGTGATGGTTTAATAACTTATAAACGCATGCTTACCTTAGCTAAAGCTAATTATTACTCAAATCTCATCCACCGTAATAAAAACGATCCTAAATTTTTGTTTAGTACGGTAGCATCGCTAACCCAACAAGGGACTCCTTCCAGTAGCTCCACCCACTCAGCTGATGACTTTATGCAATTCTTTAGTAAGAAAATTGAAGTCATTAGAAAGGAGATTAAAGACAATGCGTCCCAGCTACAACGGGGTTCTATTAACACTGACACGATTGTATATACGGCGGATACTGCCCTCCAAAATAGTTTCTCTCGTTTTGAGGAAATAACATTAGAGGAATTGTTACAACGTGTAAATGGAATAAAACAAACAACATGTTTACTTGACCCTCTTCCTGGGAAACTGATCAAGGAGCTCTTTGTATTATTAGGTCCATCAGTGCTAAATATTATAAACTTATCACTTTCCTCGGGCACTGTTCCCCTAACATTCAAAAAAGCGGTTATTCATCCTCTCCTTAAAAGACCTAACCTCGATCCTGACCTCATGGTAAACTACCGACCGGTGTCTCACCTTCCCTTCATTTCAAAAATCCTCGAAAAAATTGTTGCGGAGCAGTTAAATGAACACTTAGCGTCTAACAATCTATGTGAAACCTTTCAATCCGGTTTCAGGGCAAATCACTCGACGGAGACAGCCCTCGCAAAAATGACTAATGATCTATTGCTAACGATGGATTCTGATGCGTCATCTATGTTGCTGCTCCTCGATCTTAGCGCTGCTTTCGATACCGTCGATCATAATATTTTATTAGAACGTATCAAAACACGAATCGGTATGTCAGACTTAGCCCTGTCTTGGTTTAACTCTTATCTTACTGATAGGATGCAGTGTGTCTCCCATAACAATGTGACCTCGGACTACGTTAAGGTAACGTGTGGAGTTCCCCAGGGTTCGGTCCTTGGCCCTGCACTCTTCAGCATCTACATGCTGCCGCTAGGTGACATCATACGCAAATACGGTGTTAGCTTTCACTGTTATGCTGATGACACCCAACTCTACATGCCCCTAAAGCTGACCAACACGCCGGATTGTAGTCAGCTGGAGGCGTGTCTTAATGAAATTAAACAATGGATGTCCGCTAACTTTTTGCAACTCAACGCCAAAAAAACGGAAATGCTGATTATCGGTCCTGCTAGACACCGAACTCTATTTAATAATACAACTCTAACATTTGACAACCAAACAATTAAACAAGGCGACACGGTAAAGAATCTGGGTATTATCTTCGACCCAACTCTCTCCTTTGAGGCACACATTAAAAGCGTTACTAAAACGGCCTTCTTTCATCTCCGTAATATCGCTAAAATTCGCTCCATTCTGTCCACTAAAGACGCTGAGATCATTATCCATGCGTTTGTTACGTCTCGCCTCGACTACTGTAACGTATTATTTTCGGGTCTCCCCATGTCTAGCATTAAAAGATTACAGTTGGTACAAAATGCGGCTGCTAGACTTTTGACAAGAACAAGAAAGTTTGATCACATTACGCCTGTACTGGCTCACCTGCACTGGCTTCCTGTGCACTTAAGATGTGACTTTAAGGTTTTACTACTTACGTATAAAATACTACACGGTCTAGCTCCATCCTATCTTGCCGATTGTATTGTACCATATGTCCCGGCAAGAAATCTGCGTTCAAAGGACTCCGGCTTATTAGTGATTCCCAAAGCCCAAAAAAAGTCTGCGGGCTATAGAGCGTTTTCCGTTCGGGCTCCAGTACTCTGGAATGCCCTCCCGGTAACAGTTCGAGATGCCACCTCAGTAGAAGCATTTAAGTCTCACCTTAAAACTCATTTGTATGCTGTAGCCTTTAAATAGACTCCCTTTTTAGACCAGTTGATCTGCTGTTTCTTTTCTTTTTCTTCTATGTCCCACTCTCCCTTGTGGAGGGGGTCCGGTCCGATCCGGTGGCCATGTACTGCTTGCCTGTGTATCGGCTGGGGACATCTCTGCGCTGCTGATCCGCCTCCGCTTGGGATGGTTTCCTGGTGGCTCCGCTGTGAACGGGACTCTCTCTGCTGAGTTGGACCCGCTTTGGACTGGACTCTTGCGACTGTGTTGGATCCATTGTGGATTGAACTTTCACAGTATCATGTTAGACCCGCTCGACATCCATTGCTTTCCTCCTCTCTAAGGTTCTCATAGTCATTATTTTCACCGACGTCCCACTGGGTGTGAGTTTTCCTTGCCCTTATGTGGGCCTACCGAGGATGTCGTGGTGGTTTGTGCAGCCCTTTGAGACACTAGTGATTTAGGGCTATATAAGTAAACATTGATTGATTGATTGATTGATATACATATATACACATATGTATACATATATACATATACATATATACACATATGTATATATATGTATATATATATACACATATGTATACACATGTATATATATATACATATATATACACATATATATATACACACATATATATATATATATATACACATATGTATATGTATATATATATGTATGTATACACATATGTATATATATACATATGTATACACACACACACACACACACACATATATATATATATATATATATATATATATATATATATATATATATATATATATATATATATATATATATATATATATATATATTTACACACACACATACGTTGTATAATGTATTCACAACTACATTTGTCCAGAGGACTATAAGTGTGTTTTTAAATAGAAAAAAAAAAAATCAAGTCAAAGTTGTTGCCAATCATTGATTTCCAGAACCAATAATAAATATTCCTCTGTTTTTTTTCTCCATTTTAATTATTTTTGTATTCGTCATATCAAAACATTCCCATTCCATGAACTTACTGATACTTGAAAGGTTGAAAAAACAAAAAAATTAATAGACATTAATTTGGTGTATACTGCAGGTTGGATTACTTTTAAAAGACTGACTCCTTTAAAGAGGAAACATCAAATTGTAATATCTTATAGCGTTTTTTGGGAAGCTGACATTTTCTGTAGTTGAATTTTATAGCACCGCATAATGGCAACAAGGAATCAAGCTCTGTAAATGTGTAACCGCACGTGTGCGTGGTTGGAAATGTCAATAAAAAGGTGCAAAGTACCCGACACAGTGAATGTGGAGTGAAAGTTGATTCAAAAAACCGGACTGAAGGGAAGCAGCAACAATACTTAAAAAAAGAATAGAATATAAATCGGACTTACATCTTCATTGGTAGTCTGGTTGAGAGAGATCAGGTAGGTGTGGAAGCCCGTCAAGCCCACCACTGACCAAAGGGTGAAGAAACACACCAGCAACTCCAGCACAGTGACATTGGGAGTTAAGAAAATAGCAACAGACTAGAGATGCGCGGATAGGCAATTATATAATCCGCAACCGCATCACTAAAGTCGTCCTCCACCCGACATCCACCCGAACCAACATTTTATCAGAACCGCAACCGCCCGCCACCCGCCCGTTGTAATATAAATGATAAGGGTTATACTTGTATAGCACTTTTCTACCTTCAAGGTACTCAAAGCGCTTTGACACTACTTCCACATTTACCCATTCACACACACATTCACACACTGATGGAGGGAGCTGCCATGCAAGGCGCCAACCAGCACCCTTCAGGAGCAAGGGTGAAGTGTCTTACTCAGGACACAACGGACGTGACGAGGTTGGTACTAGGTGGGATTTGAACCAAGGACCCTCGGGTTGCGCACGGCAACTCTCCGACTGCACCACGCCGTCCCTATATATCAGAGGTCGGCCACCTTTATCACTCAAAGAGCTATTTTAACTAATTTCACAGAGTGAATATAACAATGGGAGCCGCTAACATTCTCGTGAATATCCGCTGGTGCTCATCCAGATAACGAGAATAAGGACGTGCTATGATGCCATTGCCTTTGACGCCTTCTACAACATGTACGAAACCGTTTGCCAGTCCAGCAACATGTTGTATGCAGCTTCCGCAAACACACGTACAAGATTGAAAGGCATACTGGGTGATACAGAGTACACTGATGGTTGTGATATAAACAATTTTAATACTTTTACTAATATGCGCCACGCTGTGAAGCCACAGCAAACAAGAATGACAAACACATTTCGGGAGAACATCCTCACAGTAACACAACATAAACGCAACACAACAAATACCCAGAATCCTTTGCATCCATGACTACTCCTGAATATATTTTACACCCCCGCGCCCTCAACCCCGCCCACCTTACCGACGCACGGGGGAGTGGGGGGGGTGGCGGGGTTTGCTGCTAGCGGGGTATATAATATAGTCAGGAAGAGTCATGGATACCTAAGGTTCCTTGGGTGAATAATGTAAACTCACAACACCGGTATGTTTTAGTGCTTTCATGGCGAGTTTGTTGACAGATATAAGTAAGAACTTTACGTTACTTTAGATTAAAAATGGCAATAACAGAGGATGAATGTCTCATAACAAGAAGATAGAGAAAAAGAAGAAGCTAATCGACTACGGTGTCGCCACGGACAACAAAGGCGGACGCGTGCAATTTTTCAGGATTTATGCAGATCCCAAATACAGATCAGCAGGTACAGAAAGTAAGAAAAGTTGCTTTTGCATTATATTGCGAAACAAAATGGCAGATAACATGTCTTACCTTATACACACACCATAATTTTACTCCTATGTTTAATGCGCCGACAATCCATCGAGCGGTGCCACTTCATAGCTTACTAAAGTCGTACTAAAACATTTTTTTAGATTTCTGAGTGCCATGTGTAATGTTCTATATTTTCAATGGACCATGTAAAATGTTGGTGTTGTTTACATGAGTCATATTGCAGCCTACATGTATCTCTTATGTTTGACTGCCATCTACTGGTCACACATATCATTACACCATGTCCCAAATAAAATTGCTTCGAGGTTGGTGAGCAAAACCAGAATTATTCTGTGCATAACACGGAGTTATAAGGCGCACTGTTGAGTTTTTAAGAAGAAAAAAAAAGGATTTTAAGTGCGCCTTATAGTCCGGAAAATACAGTAATCATTTTGCAACTCAACATCACAACTGACGCTGTGGTCAAAGTTGGAATTTCAACAAAACCCATTTCAAGATATTCAACACCCTACTGCCATCTGGCGGCTAAAGTGGATATTTGTCACGTTTCATGTTTCAAGGAAAATCACGACGAATGGGGCTATGTAAATCCCCTTTCCTTTTTTTGGGGTCTGTATCGTAGTTCTTAAAAAGGATATGTTCCGGGTGTTTCCTTCAACGTGCTCAGAAAGCCATCATCCACTGAGCCTGTGAACAGAGCAACACAAAGAAACACAGTATTAAAAATTCCCCAAAATAAAAGCGGTGTTAAAAAAGGATACAGGGGGATGTTTTTTTTTTTTTTATCACATGCACATCATGTCATGCCCCAGGACTACAGCCTGGATAAGGCTCATTGAGGTCACAGTCGTACAGCACGAGTGCAGGCGTTTGTTTCAAGAACAGGCGGGATACTCACGCATGACCACGTGGACGATGTCAAAGGTGAAGATGTAAATGGTGAGCAGCGAGAGGGAAAGCGTGAACAAGTAGAAGTAGCGGTAGTTCCTCTTGCCCACGCAGTTGCCCACCCACGGGCAGTGGTGGTCAAAGCGGTCTGAGGGGACAAAAAAAAGAAAAGGAGGGTCGAGATGGTGAAAATGCAGACATGAGTTGGTTATGCTGTCTATATTATTGATAAGGGCAGAACAGAGTCTAAATCAGGGGTGTCAAACTCATTTTAGATGGGGGGGCCACATGGAGAAAAATCTACTCCCAAGTGGGCCGAACCGGTAAAATCACGGCACGATAACTTAAAAATAAAGACAACTTCAGATTGTTTTTATTTGTTTAAAAATAGAACAAGCACATTCTGAAAATGTACAAATCATAATGTTATGTTTTTTTTACACTTACATGTGTTTAATAGTATTCTACCTTTATTTGTCGTTATGAATAAATCATGTGATAATGTTCATCAACTCATTAGTGATAATTTTCAATCTATCATAATAAAAAAAATATATCAAAATCAAATGACATGTTATTTATGTAGTTTGCTCATTTTCCTCGACCGATGTAGCGATGTTTATTTTTTTTACTGTCAGGACTTGAACTTGGATTTGTTTTGCTTCTTCCATGCAAAGGATGATTTGCACGAGCGGGACGTGAGTGTAAGTACATGTTTAATTTATTTACACACTATAATACAAAACAGGAAAAACAAAGGGCGCGCACAATGGAGGATAAAAACTAGACTATACTCAAAAACAACACAATGGCATGGCTATATACAAACAAACAAAAAATACTATCTATGACACAAAACAAAACAAAAACTTGCACTAAGGCATCAAAACAAAAAAAAATTATGTGGCGTGGTCAAAACAATAAACAGCGGGAAGGTCGGCAAGGAAAGGTAGGTGCGTGGTCAATGAGGGTTCAATACAAAGTCCAGTAGGTAGGTAAAGTTCCCAGGCCGAGGAACAGAAAACAAATGGCTTGAATACTAGCTGTGGTAATTGGAAACAGGTGTGAGAGCTGAGGACCGAGGCGTGACTAGGAGACCAGGTGGAAACTAATGGGTTACTATGGAAACAAATAAAACCAGGAAGTGCAAAACGGGAAACAAGAGTCCAAAAAACAAAACATAACGTGATCAAACATAAAACCTGATTCACAGGAATGACATTTACAAATGTAGCATCATCTTCTACAAAGATACGAATAATTGCTATTGCGACATCTAGTGGACACATTTAGAACAGCAGTTTCTTTCATTCAAAAATGTTGGCTCATTTTTATACTTAGAAAACTCATCTCACGGGCCGGATAAAACCTGTTCGCGGGCCGGATCACTAGTCTTAATCATGAGTCGGCAACTCAAAATGTTGAAGTAGCCATATTGGACCAAAAATACAAAAAACAAATCTGTCTGGAGCCGCTAAATTTTAAAAGTCTTAAATAAGTGTTATAATGAAGGCAACACATGATGTAAGTGTCTACTATAGCTATAATAGCCTACTATCAAAACGGCTATGTGTCGCAAATCTTCGTTGATTTTAATATTTATTCCACACATTGTTTTACAACATCGGCAAACATTAGTAAAATCTTTGGCAAGCTGGGTAACGTTTGGTGTGGTCTGGAACAACTAAGTACACAGACAACTATCAGAAATGCAGCCACTATTACATACAGATAATGTGTCACGAGACATGCAAATATGAATTGAATACACAGAGGACTTAAGTAAAGGAAATTGAATGAGCTCAAATATACCTACAAACGAGGCATAACGATGCAAAACGTACATACGGCTAGCCAAAATAACACGTTAGCATGGATTAGCTTGCAGTCATGCACTGACTAAATATGCCTGATTAGAACTCCCCACAAGTCAATAACATCAACACCGCTCACCTTTGTGCATTCACGCACAGCATAAAAGTTTTGGCAGACAAAATGAGACCATGAAGGAGTGCCATGAAACGTTGGAGAAAGTTGTACATGTAATCAAACTGTTGCGTCACAGTCCACACAACTACGGTGAGTTCAAGGACTGACAAAATTAGAAGGACAAAACGGCGCTCAACAACGACTCTCATCAGTGAAGCATAAAGACAAACATTAAACAGTGGGCTTTCTAACATTTAGAAAGTGTTGTATCATGGTGGTCCACTGACAAAACCATGTTAAAACAAAAAATATATTTGTTTTCCCCTATCCTTTTCCTCTTGATACATTTGTTTTTTAACTCAAGGGAACCACTAGAGCGGCGCCAAAGAGCTGCGGGTTGTTGACATAATAAATATCATATAATAAATAATATATGAGAAATATTATTGAATAAATAATATAATAAAAATAAATATGATGGACAAAAACATGTATTTTTTTACGCTATGTTATTCCAAATACACAACCTTTTATATTTTAGCATACACATTAGGTAGAATTGCAGAGAGTATCGGTATCGCTGACATCAGCCTGAATTTTAATAGGTATCGGATCCGAAAGAAAATTAAAGTTATCGGACGTCAATACTTCGGAATTTCTTTTTTTCGTTTTCTTTTTTTAAACATAAATTAATATGCCGTAATAATAGTTAATACAGCAGGTTTGTGGTTGGCTACTCTGCTAATTGTTACTTTGTGTGGCAATTTTTGTTATAGTTTTGCTAGCTCAATATGAGTCCAAAAAAAGCGTTGAAAAACTACGGTGGGTTCAAGGACTGCCAAAATTAGTAGGGCAAAATGGCGCTCGCCGACTACTCTCATCAGTGAGGCAAAAACACAAACATTAAACAGTGGGCTTTTTAAAAATTAGGAAGGGTTGTGTCATGTTTGTCTTCCAACAAAAAATATATTAAAACTAAAAATATACATGTTTTCCCCATCTTTTTCCTTTAGATATTCTTTTTTTTTTTAACTCCAGGATACCACTAAGGCGGTGCCAAAGAGTTGCATATGGCTCAAGAGCTGCGGGTTGTTGACATCATGAATATTATATAATAAATAATATATTTGAAATATTATTGAATAAACAATATATTACAAATAATTATAATGGATAAATAACTGTATATGTTATGTTATGTTATTTTAAATACCCAACCTTTTAAATTTTAGCATATACATTACGTATAATTGCAGAGAGTATTGGTATCGCTAATATCAGCCTGAATTTAACAAGGTATCGGATCCGAAAGAAAATTAAAGTTATCGGATATCACTAATTTGGAGTTTCTTTCTTTTTTTTTTTTTTTTGACATAAATTAATATACTGTAATCATAGTTAATACAGCAGTTTTGTTGTTGGCTACTCTGCTAATTGTTACTTTGTGCTGCAATTTTTTCATAGTTTTGCTCGATCAATATGAGTCCAAAGAAAGCGTTGAAAAACTACGGTGAGTTCAAGGACTGCCAAAATCAGTAGGGCAAAACGGCACTCGCCTCCTACAGAATCCATATTAAAACAAAAAACAAAAAAAAACAAAAAAACAAAACACAAAAATATATATATACATTTTTTTTTTTTCTCAACATATATATTTTTTTATTAGAGGTAAATTGAGCAAATTGGCTATTTCTGGCAATTTATTTAAGTGTGTATCAAACTGGTAGCCCTTCGCACTAATCAGTACCCAAGAAGTAGTTATTGGTTTCAAAAAGGTTGGTGAGCCCTGATTAAGACCCGGAGCCTCTTGAGCCCATATGCAGCTCTTTGGTGCCGCCCTAGTGGTCTCCTGTAGTTAAAAAAAAAATGTATCAAAAGGAAAAAGACGAGGGAAAAAAACAAAAAAACAACGAAAAAAAATAAATATATATATATATATATATATATTTATTTTTTTTCCCCTCGTCTTCTTCCTTTTGATACAAAAAAAACAATATATATATATATATATATATATATATATATTTTTTTTTTATATATATATATATTTTTTTTCTTATTTATTTTATTATTATTTTTTTCCCCTCGTCTTTTTCCTTTTGATACATTTTTTTTTTAACTACAGGAGACCACTAGGGCGGCACCAAAGAGCTGCATATGGGCTCAAGAGGCTCCGGGTCTTAATCAGGGGTCACCAACCTTTTTGAAACCAATAACTACTTCTTGGGTACTGATTAGTGCAAAGGGCTACCAGTTTGATACACACTTAAATAAATTGCCAGAAATAGCCAATTTGCTCAAATTACCTTTAATTAAAAAAATAAAAAAAAAAATATATATATATACATACATACATATATATATATATATGTATAGATATATATAATATATATATATATATATATATATATATGTATAGATATATATAATATATATATATATATATATATATATATATACAAATACATATTATATATATATATATATACATACATATATATATATATATATATATATATATACATACATATATATATACATATATATATATATATATATATATATATATATATATATATATATATATATATATATATATATATATATATATATATATATATATATACATATGTATATATACATATATATAAATATATAAGTGGGTATTTCTGTCTGTCATTCCGTCGTACATTTTTTTTCCTTTGACGGAAGGTTTTTTGTAGAGACTAAATGATGAAAGAAACACTTAATTGAACGGGTTAAAAGAGGAAAAAACAGGAAAAAAATGAAAATTTCATTTTGAAATATAGTTTATCTTCAATTTCGACTCTTTAAAATTCAACCGAAAAAAGAAGATAAAAACTAACTAATTTGAATCGTTTTGAAAAAATTAAAAAAATAATTTATGGAACATCATTAGTAAATTTTCCTGATTAAGAGTAATTTTGTTAGAATATATAACAAATTGGACCAAGCTATATTTCTAACAAAGACAAATCATTATTTCTTTTAGATTTTCCAGGACAAAAATGTTCTAAGAAATTCTAAATTTAAATTTGTTTCTAAAATATTCTAGATTTGCCAGAATTTTTTTATTTTTATTTTAATCATAATACGTTTGAAGAAACATTTCACAAATATTCTTTGTTGAAAAAACAGAAGCTAAAATGAAGAATTAAATTAAAATGTATTTATTATTCTTTACAATAAAAAAAAAAATTACTTGAACATTGATTTAAATTTAAATTGTCAGGAAAGAAGAGGAAGGAATTTAAAAGGTAAAAAGGTATATGTGTTTAAAAATCCTAAAATCATTTTTAAGGTTGTATTTTTTCTCTAAAATTGTCTTTCTGAAAGCTATAAGAAGCAAAGTAAAAAATAAATGAATTTATTTAAACAAGTGAAGACCAAGTCTTTAAAATATTTTCTTGGATTTTCAAATTCTATTTGAGTTTTGTCTCTCTTAGAATTAAAAATATCGAGCAAAGCAAGACCAGCTTGCTAGTAAATAAATCCGCGGGCACCGCGTTGGTGACCCCTGATCTAAATGAACACATTGTGTTACAATGTAGAAATGAGATGGTTATACTGTATATATTGTTAATAAGGACAAAGCAGGGTCCAAATGAACACATTGGGTTACAGTATGTTCACAGCAGTCTAAGGGTGTGCTTTCAAAACAATAATATAAGAAGGCAAAAATGGAGGTAGATGGTGGAATAAAAGTGTCAGGGATACTGTTTGTTTAAAGATAAACTTCAGGTTACAGTGGCGACATCGATAATAATTATATTACAGATGGATTAGCGGCTGTTTATTCCCCTGCCAAGAAGGCTTTCATGCAACAATGAAACTTGATGGAAGGCCACGGAAGAGTCAATGCTGCACCCCTTCTATTATTATACACTTATTTGCATAGAAGAGGGAGCGGTCGCGAGATGCGATGATCTTCACACCTGGTGAGGCAATGTGTGGCTCAATACTGAAATATCGATACCAGATCTTTCTGCTCCAAATTGGATTGTCAAATCACAATATCAATACTTTTGAGATCAATGTTGAATGCTTCAGTATTTTCACGTTAACATGTAACTCACTGAATTGTGACTTACTTTTTATTCTAATAGTAGTTCCTATAAATACATTTATGTTAATGCTTTTATTATGTTACTTATTTCCTTTTGTATGGTTGGAAACATTTTTTTCGTGCACTTAGTTTTTTCTGTTGTATTATCAGATTGGGTATATAATAATTCACACCACTACCTCAACATACTTCAGAGTTTGAGATAAGAAAATATATAGTAATGAAATAATAAAAATAAATAGAAACCAATAATAAATAACATAACATAACACATATTATATAATAAATAATACATTATAAATATTATTGGAGATATAATATACAAACCCCCAAAAACCAGTGAAGTTTGCACGTTGTGTAAATGGTAAATAAAAATAGAATACAATGATTTGCAAATCCTTTTCAACATATATTCAATTGAATAGACTGCAAAAACAAGATATTTAATGTTCCAACTGGAAAACTTTGTTACTTTTTGCAAATATTAGCTCATGTGAAATTTGATGCCTGCAACATGTTTTAAAAAAGCTGGCACAAGTGGCAAAAACGATTGAAAAAGTCGAGGAATGCTCATTAAACACTTATTTGGAACATCCCACAAGTGAACAGGCTAATTCGGAACAGGCGAGTGCCATGATTGTGAACAAATGCGTAAGCAAATTGTCCAACAGTTTAAGAACAACATTTCTCAACGAGCTATTGCAAGGAATTTGGGGATTTCACCATCTACGGTCAGTAATATCATCAAAAGGTTCAGAGAATTTGGAGAAATCACTGCACGTAACATTGAATGCCCGTAACCTTGGATCCCTCAGGCGGTATTGCATCAAAAAGCGACATCAGTGTGTAAAGGATATCCCCACATGGGCTCAGGAACACTTCAGAAAACCACTGCAAATAACTACAGTTTAGATAGATAGACAGACAGACAGACAGAGACAGACAGACAGACAGACAGACAGACAGACAGATAGATAGATAGATAGATAGATAGATAGATAGATAGATAGATAGTACTTTATTGATTCCTTCAGGAAAGTTCCTTCAGGAAAATTAAAATTCCAGCAGCAGTGTACAGAGTTGAGATCATTTTAAAAAAGTAAAAAGTAAATAATGGTAAACAAAATATAGAAATATCATAATAAGAATAAAAATAAAAAGCAACAATGGGAATACAAATATAACAGTAAAATAAGAATACAACAAGACAAAATAGGCAGTAGTGACCATGTTATGAAAACGTATTGCACTGTTATTGTTTTGCATCCCCTGTCATCCTGGTACCCCCCAACCCCTCCCCAGAGAGGAGTTGTACAGTCTAATAGCGTGTGGGACAAAGGAGTTTTTGAGTCTATTAGACCTGCGCTTGGGATTAAGCAGTCTAGCACTGAACAGGCTCCTCTGGCTACTGATAACGCTATGCAGAGGGTGACTGGCATCATCCAGGATGCTCACTAGTTTGTCCACAGTCCTCTTCTCTGCCACCGTCACCAGTGAGTCCAGTTTCATTTGTCACTACATCTGTAAGGGCAAGTTAAAACTCTACTTACTTAAGCCATTTATCAACAACACCCAGAAACGCAGCCGGCTTCGGTGGGCCCGAGCTCATCTAAGATGGACTAAAGCGAATAGGTAAAGTGTTCTGTGGTCTGACGAGTCCACAATTCAAATTATTTTTGGAAACTGTGGACGTCATGTCCTCCGGAACAAAGAGGAAAAGAACCATCCGGATAGTTCTAGGCGCAAATTTCAAAAGCCAGCATCTGTGATAGTATGGAAGTGTATTAGTGCCCAAGGCATGAGTATCTTACACATCTGTGAAGGGACAGTTAATGGTGAAAGGTACATACAGGTTTTGGAACAACATATGTTGCCATCTAAATGTTATCATAGACGCCCCTGCTTATTTCAGCACGATAATGTCAAACCACTTGTTACAACAGCGTGGCTTCACAGTAAAAAAGTGCAGGTACTAGACTGGCCTGCCTGTAGTTCAGACCTGTCTCCCATTGCCAGCCTTTAAATAGACTCCCTTTTTTAGACGAGTTGATCTGCCGTTTCTTTTCTTTTTTCTCCTATGTCCCACTCTCCCTTGTGGAGAGGGTCCGGTCCGATCCGGTGGCCATGTACTGCTTGCCTGTGTATCGGATGGAGACATCTCTGTGCTGCTGAGCCGCCTCCGCTTGGGATGTTTTCCTGCTGGCTCCGCTGTGAACGGGACTCTCGCTGCTGTGTTGGATCCGCTTTGGACTGGCATCTCGCGACTGTGTGGATCCATTATGGATTGAACTTTCACAGTATCATGTTGGACCCGCTCGACATCCATTGCTTTCCTCCTCTCCAAGGTTCTCATAGTCCTCATTATCACCGACGTCCCACTGGGTGTGAGTTTTCCTTGCCCTTATGTGGGCCTACCGAGGATGTCGTAGTGGTTTGTGTTGTGGTTTGTGCAGCCCTTTGAGACACTAGTGATTTAGGGCTATATAAGTAAACATTGATTGATTGATTGAAAATGTGTGGCGCAATATGAAGCCTAAAATACCACAACGGAGACCGCGGGCTGTTCAACAACTTAAGCTGTACATCAAGCAAGAACAGGAAAGAATTCCACCTGAAAAGCTTCTAAAATTGGTCTCTTTAGTTGCCTAACGTTTACTGAGTGTTGTTAAAAGGAAAGGCCATGTAACATAGTGGTAAAAACGCCCCTGTGCCAACTTTTTTGCAATGTGTCGCTGCCATTAAATTCTGAGTTGATTATTTGCAAAAAAAATAAGTTTCTCAGTTGGAACATTAAATATCTTGTTTTTACAGTCTATTCAATTGAATATAAGTTGAAAAGGATTTGCAAATCATTGTATTCTGTTTTTATTTACGAATTAACACAATGTGCAAACTTCACTGGTTTTGGGTTTTGTACAAATGTGTGGGTCAGTTGGTCATCATCTGTGTTCTTTTAACAATGTCATCACAATGAAAGCCAAATAGGAAGCGGAGATTAGGCTATTTTTACCAGGCTTAAAACAATGACTTCGTCCAACCCCTAAAATTAGAGCGGCAAATCAACAACACTTTGCGCTCACCAACGCAGTTGTCGCAGATGCTGCAGTGGGACGCTCGCGGCGGCCGGAAGATCTTGCACGTGTAGCAGTACTTGAGCTTGACGATCTGGTTGTTGATCTGGACGTTGCGGATGCGAGGCGGCGGGCGCTGGCCGCTGGGAACGTTGCCATTGGCGGCCTCTGCAGAAGACAAAAGTGAGCGTTAGAATAAACAAATAAATAAGTCAGCAGAACTTGCTATACAACTCTTGTAATCTATTTATTTATATCTGCACCTTATTGTTTTTTATTTTTTATCCTGCACTACCAAGAGCTAATGCAACAAAATTTCGTTCTTATTTGTATTGTAAAGTTCAAATTTGAATGACAATAACAAGGAAGTCTAAGTTTAAGTCTAAGTCTTGTGTGGGCGCTCACTATGATGGTGCATGTAAATACACTATACTGCCAAAAGTATTTGGCCACCCATCCAAATGATCACAATCAGGTGTTGTGATCACTTGGCCCGAAGACAGGTGTATAAAATTAAGTACTTAGGCAAGGAGACTGGCATGAAAGAATGGGCCGCTCTCAAGAGCTCAGCGATTTCCAGCGTGGAACTGTCATAGGATGCCACCTCTGCAACAAATCCAGTGGTGAAGTTTCCTTGCTCATAAATATTTTTAAAAAATTCCACTGTCAGCTTTAATATAAGAAAATTGAAGATTTTAGGAACAACAGCAACTCAGCCACAAAATAGTAGGCGACGTAAACTGACAGAGAGGGATCAGAGGATGCTGGAGGGTTTCCATGGCTGAGCAGCTGCATCCAAGCCAGTGGTTTTTAACCTTGTTGGAGGTACCGAACCCCGTTAGTTTCATATGCACATTCACCGAACCCTTCTTAGTGGAAAAAAAAAAAAAAAAAAAAATTCAAGACAAAGTTATGTGTTTTTGGTAACACTTTAGAATGGACAACATATTCTATGTAACGCCGGTTCGGCATCGTGGTACCGGGTTCAATTGATTCCCTCGTGGATGCGTCAAACGAAGAACACAACAAAGGTAGGATCCAAAAAATTTATTAACAAAAGGTGAGCTCTGAACAAAAACACTGGAGCTAATAAAAAGGGAAACAAAAGACGCTAGCGTGAAAGCTAGGAAATATAAAGAACTAAAACTTGGCATGAAGGCATAAAAAGTAATAAAGATGATTAGCATGTGAGCTAAAGATGACTAGGTGGCTGAGCTAATGAGCTAGCGAGAAAAGCATACCTGACGTTACGTTGCATGAAAACAAAGAATAAACAGAAGAGGCTGGCTTATAAAAGGGAAGGTGAGTAACAGAGAACAGGTGTGCAGGAACCGGGAGTAGCAGCTGAAACTAACAAGTAACCATGGGGATGGACTAAACGGGAAATAAACGGATCAAACGGAGAATGAGAACAAAGATGGAAAAATAAACAATAATATGTGAAGATCCGAGTCACGGATCGCAACATTCTAAGTAACAAAGACTTAATTTAGAGGTTTTTGAACACTAGGGGAACATATTCTAAGTAACAAAGACTTCATTTGGAGGTATTTGGTTAGGGTCAGGGTTAGAGGGTTAGGGTTATAATAAGGCCATGCCGAATAAGGCATTAATAAGTACTTAATGACTAGTTAAGAGCCAATATGTTACTAATTTGTATGTTAATAAGCAACTAATTAATGGTGAATATGTCCCCCATACTAAAGTATTACCATTTTTTTTTTACTGGTGCACAAAATGAACCGTGCATGAACATCACCTTGTTCAAAGAACAAAACCGACACTGAACTCACACTCGACTGCATAAACTCACAACAAATTACACATCAGTGTGACTTTTGCTGTTGCCGTATCCGTAATACGCCGATAGGGAGATGTTTTTATTGAGACGATGAGTCAGGTGTGTTTTGACCTCTGCCGAACCCCTGAGGCCGACTCACCGAACCCCTAGAACAGGGGTCGGGAACCTTTTTGTCTGAGAGAGCCAAGAAGCCAAATATTTTAAAATGTATTTCTATAAGAGCCATATAATATTTTTTTCAATACAGAACACAACTAAACGCATGCATTTTTAAGTAAGAGCAACATTTCTAGACTACAATAGGTCTCTTATTCTTTTTAATAACATTGTTATTCTGAAGCTAACTGTGGAGGGGGGCGTGGCCTGCGGGCCTGCAGCGAAGCGGGGTGTTGCCAGGATCAGCCTCGAAATCAGCGACAGGTGCGTAGATGGCCCATCTGGGCCTTGTTATCTAATCACCTGTCGTTCTGTTATAAGCAGCAGCCAGGGGGAGAGACGGGGTTGGGGCTGGAGCCAAAGCACAAGCGAGGACGAAAGACAAAAAGACAATTGCTGGAAAGCAACTGAGAGACTTATTGAAAAATAAAACAACATCGTAACCCTGAAACAGGCTCTAATGTCGGTGCTTGGTGGTCTGAAGAACCCCCAGGAGGGCAAGCCCCACACTAACCAATAGTAAATAAATAACTTCCTACCATTAACGCAACTTCTTAAACAGGTGCGGTAGAAAACGGATGGATGGATTAAAAATGCATGAGAATGTTTTGTATTTTGAACATTATTTTTAACACTGTGATTACAAGTGGAATTATTCATTACTTATCGTGTTAAGCAATGTCAGCTCAGATTTATCCGAGAGCCAGACGCAGTCATCAAAAGAGCCACATCTGGCTCTAGAGCCATAGGTTCCCTACCCCTGCGCTAGGGTTTGATCGAACCCAGGTTAAGAACCACTGATCTAAGCCATACATCACCAAGTCCAATGCAAAGCGTCGGAGGCAGTGGTGTAAAGCACGTCGCCACTGGACTCTAGCGCAGTGGAGTGATGAATCACGCTTTTCCATCTGGCAATCTGCTGGACGAGCCCGGCTTTGGAGGTTGCCAGGAAAACGGTACATTTCGGACTGCATTGTGCAGAGTGTGAAATTTTGTGGAGGAGGAATTATGGAGTGGGGTTGTTTTTCAGGAGTTGGGCTTGGCCCCTTAGTTCCAGTGAAAGGAACTTCGAATGCTCAAGGACACCAAAACATTTTGGACAATTCCATGCTCCCAACCTTGTGGGAACAGTTTGGAGCGGGCCCCTTCGTCTTCCAACACGACTGTGCACCTGTGCACAAAGCAAAGGTCCATAAAGACATAGATGTCAGAGTCTGGTGTGGATCAACTTGACTGGCCTGCACGGAGTCCTGACCTGAACCCGATAGAACACCTTTGGGATGAATTAGAACGAAGACTGAGACTTCTTGACCAACATCAGTGTGCGACCTCACCAACGCGCTTTTGAAAGAATGGTGGAGAATTCCTATAAACACACTCCACAACCTTGTGGACAGCCTTCCCAGAAGAGTTGATGCTGTAATAGCTGCAAATGGTGGACCGACATCATATTGAACCCTATGGGTTAGGAATGGGATGGCACTTCAAATTCATATGTGAGTCAAGGCAGGTGGCTAAATACTTGTGGCAATATAGTGTATTTGACCCCTATTGTCACTTGTATCTTTCACAACTAGAGCAGTTTAACTCGTGCAATTATCTCCACCGGGCAATTGTCATATCTCAGTGGTTCTCAAATGGGGGTATGCGTACCCCTGGGGGTACTTGAAGGTATGCCAAGGGGTACATGAGACTTTTTTTTAAAATATTCTAAAAATAGTAACAATTCAAAAATCCTTTACAAATATATTTATTGAATAATACTTAAAAAAAATATGAATGTAAGTTCATAAACTGTGAAAAGAAATACAACAATGCAGTATAAGGTGTTGACAGCTCGATTTTTTTGTGGACATGTTCCATAAATATTGATGTTAAGATTTCTTTTTTTGTGAAGAAATGTTTAGAATTAAGTTCATGAATCCAGATGGATCTCTACTAAAATCCCCAAAGAGGGCACTTTAAGTTGATGATTACTTCTATGTGTAGAAATATTTATTTAGAATTGAATCACCAGTGCCGCCATAGAAATGCCCCCGTCTACCTCAAAGAACTACTCACCCCCAAATCCTCCACACGACACCTACGCTCCAAACAGACTAACCTCCTCCAACCTCCAAGGACAAAGCTACGGACTATGGAAGACAGGGCTTTCTGCTCTGCTGCTCCCAGTCTGTGGAACGCTCTCCCTGACCACCTGAGGGCACCTCAGACTGTGGATGCTTGTAAAAAAGGCTTAAAAACCCTTATTTTAAAAAAAGCCTTTTTATAGATATATGCATACTAGTTCCAGCTATTAGGCTGTTCTAGTTTCTATGTTATTTATTTTCATTATATTTTTATTATTATAATTTTTTTTTCTAAATGTATTTATTTATTAGTCCTGTGCACTTAAGATGTGACTTTAAGGTTTTACTACTTACGTATAAAATACTACACGGTCTAGCTCCAGCCCATCTTGCCGATTGTATTGTACCGTATGTCCCGGCAAGAAATCTGCGTTCAAAAGACTCCGGCTTATTAGTGATTCCTAGAGCTCAAAAAAAGTCTGCGGGCTATAGAGCGTTTTCCGTTCGGGCTCCAGTACTCTGGAATGCCCTCCCGGTAACAGTTCGAGATGCTACCTCAGTAGAAGCATTTAAGTCTCACCTTAAAACTCATCTGTATACTCTAGCCTTTAAATAGACCTCTTTTTTAGACCAGTTGATCTGCCGCTTCTTTTCTTTCTCCTATGTCCCCCCCTCCCTTGTGGAGGGGGTCCGGTCCGATGACCATGGATGAAGTACTGGCTGTCCAGAGTCGAGACCCAGGATGGACCGCTCGTCGGGACCCAGGATGGACCGCTCGCCTGTATCGGTTGGGGACATCTCTACGCTGCTGATCCGCTTGAGATGGTTTCCTGTGGACGGGACTCTCGCTGCTGTCTTGGAGCCACTATGGATTGAACTTTCACAGTATCATGTTAGACCCGCTCGACATCCATTGCTTTCGGTCCCCTAGAGGGGGGGGGTTGCCCACATCTGAGGTCCTCTCCAAGGTTTCTCATAGTCAGCATTGTCACTGGCGTCCCACTGGATGTGAATTCTCCCTGCCCACTGGGTGTGAGTTTTCCTTGCCCTTTTGTGGGTTCTTCCGAGGATGTTGTAGTCGTAATGATTTGTGCAGTCCTTTGAGACATTTGTGATTTGGGGCTATATAAATAAACATTGATTGATTGATTGATTGATTTATCTATTTTAATACACTGTAGCACTTCGAGGTTGTTTGCTCAATGTAAAATGCTTTTAAAAACACAATCTATTATTATTATTTTTTATTTTTCAACAAAGTTTTTAGTTATTTGTATATCCATCCATCCATCCATTTTCTACCGCTTATTCCCTTTCGGGGTCGCGGGGGGCGCTGGCGTCTATCTCAGCTACAATCGGGCGGAAGGCGGGGTACACCCTGGACAAGTCGCCACCTCATCGCAGGGCCAACACATATAGACAGACAACACTCACACTCACATTCACACACTAGGGCCAATTTAGTGTTGCCAATCAACCTATCCCCAGGTGCATGTCTTTGGAGGTGGGAGGAAGCCGGAGTACCCGGAGGGAACCCACGCATTCACGGGGAGAACATGCAAACTCCACACAGAAAGATTCCGAGCCTGGATTTGAACCCAGGACTGCAGGACCTTCGTATTGTGAGGCAGACGCACTAACCCCTCTTCCACCGTGAAGCCTTATTTTTTATCTTTTTTTCCAAATAGTTCAAGAAAGACCACTACAAATGAGCAATATTCTGCACTGTTATACAATTTAATAAATCAGAAACTGATGACATAGTGCTGTATTTTACTTCTTTATCTCTTTTTGTCAACCAAAAATGTTTTGCTCTGATTAGGGGGTACTTGAATTAAAAAAAATTTCACGGGGGGTACATCACTGAAAAAAGGTTGAGAACCACTTTCCTATCTTGTGCATGTTACAGCAGTGTAGCGTAATGTACAGGAACACAGCCGGGAATATGTGAAGTGATGCTGCCACTCCCTCAGGCTGCACAGCTCAAGTCTGCTATAGTGACGTTGTTTCATATTCCGAGAGGATGCTATTCCTCATATTAGCCGTCCTCCCTGGGGGCCACTCGCTTACACGCTGCAGGGACAAAGAACCACGGCACTGCAGACATTTTATCCGCAGCAAGAACCAGAACCTAATCCCAAAATGTACAAAAGAGCGAAGAATTACAGTTTGAATCGTTTGTATACATTGCATGTCTTTTGTTTGGAGATGTTTTGCTATTTGGACTAGACAAAATGTAAGAAATCTACAGCATTGTGTCAGAAGGGTTAAAAAAAAAAAAAAAAAAAAAAAAAAAAAGGTGTGGTGAGCAGAGTCTTTGCACAAAATATTCTCCATTTCAGTGGTTTTCAGCCTTTGTTCAGTTAAATTCCCCTGCGGTGGAATGTGTTTTGCAGCCTAGTACAGTGGTTCTCAACCTTTTTTCAGTGATGTACCTCCTGTGAAAAATGTTTTTAATTCAAGTACCCCCTAATCAGAGCAAAACATTTTTGGTTGAAAAAAAGAGATGAAAAAGTAAAATACAGCACTATGTCATCAGTTTCTGATTTATTAAATTGTATAACAGTGCAAAATATTGATCATTTGTAGTGGTCTTTCTTGAACTATTTGGGAAAAAAGATATAAAAAATAACTGAAAAACTTGTTGAAAAATAAACAAGTGATTCAATTATTAATAAAGATTTCCACACATAGAAGTAATAATCAACTTAAAAGTGCCCTCTTTGGGGATTGTAATAGAGATCCATCTGGATTCATGAACTTAATTCTAAACATTTCTTCACAAAAAAAGAAATATTTAACATCAATATTTATGGAACATGTCCACAAACAACAAACAACAATGAATATTGCATTTTTGTATTTTTTTTCCCCCACAGTTTATGAGCTTGCTTTCATATTTTGTTGAAGTATTATTCAATAAATATATTTATAAATTCGCCGGCGCCCCCCGCGACCCCAAAAGGGAATAAGCGGTAGAAAATGGATGGATGGATCACGTACCCCTTGGTATACCTTCAAGTACCCCCAGGGGTACGTGTACCCCCATTTGAGAACCACTGGCCTAGTACATTCTAAGCAGAGAACTAGGGAGAGAAAAAAGACACAAAACAATGCCTTTGCATCAATATCTAAATAATCAATGTTGAAAACGGTGGTCATCTATTGTGTTCTTTTATTCAACATTCAGAAAGGAAAAAAATGTGTTGTCAAACTATTCTATTTATTTATTTTTTTTAAATCAGACTAATCACACCTTTGAATTTGTTTTATTTGTAATGTTTTTATTTCCCTGCCTTCTCTTTTGTTGTGATTTGTTTCCCCAGCTCGTTAGCCTCCAGCGAGGGGCGGACACTAGGACACACCTGTAACCATTTCCTTCCGAGGAGTATTTAAACCCGTCACCCACAGCTGGTCTTGTCGGTTAATTTTTATCCTGCACCTCCTACGTGCATCAACCTGCTTCGCCTCGCCAGTCCGGTATGTTCATTTTCCTATTTGATGTATTACCTAACCTTGTTGTATTTTGTTTTCTAGCCTCCTTGAGGTACTCGAGACTTTTACCCTGCGCACTAGTGCACCCTGGCTTGTCCACTGCTGACCACTGGGGAACCGGCTTCATTTAGTTTTTCATGGCGTGCATTTTCTGCCCCATCGCTTTTCGTTACACCTTTTGGACTCATTAAATGTATTTACTTTATTATTCAAACTTGCCTCCCGTCTCTGCATCCCGGGGTCCCCCCTTGACCAGTTCCTAACATTATTTCTGATTAGACTTAGACAAACTTATTGATCATGTGTATTGATTATGTGTATATACACACATATATGTATACATATATACATGTGTGTGTATGTATATATATATATATATATATATATACATACACACACATATGTATATATGTGTAAATATTAGGGCTGTGAATCTTTGGGTGTCCCACAATTCGATTCAATATCGATTCTTGGGTCACGATTCGATAATATATCGATTTTTTTAGATTCGATTCTCCATTGAAAAACGATTTTTTTCCCCCCGATTTAAAAGGATTCTGTATTCATTCAATACATAGGATTTCAGCAGGATCTACCCCAGTCTGCTGACATGCAAGCAGAGTATTAGATTTTTGTAAAAAGCTTTTATAATTGTAAAGGACAATGTTTTATCAACTGATTGCAATAATGTAAATTTGTTTTAACTATTAAACGAACCAAAAATATGACTTATTTTATCTTTGTGAAAATATTGGACACAGTGTGTTGTCAAGCTTATGAGATGCGATGCAAGTGTAAGCCACTGTGACACTTTTTTTAATTTTTATAAATGTCTAATGATAATGTCAATGAGGGATTTTTAATCACTGCAATGCTGAAATTATAACTAATGATACTGTTGTTGATGATATAAATTTTTGTACGATACTTTTGGTTTGTTCTGTGTCGTGCTTGTGTCTCCTCAAGTGCTCTGTTTATTGCAATTCTGAGTGTTGCTGGGTCAGGTTTGGTTTTACCATAACAATGCAATTGGATTGCATTGTTATGGTATTGTTGTGTAGTGGTTTGTTGGAGATATATATATATATATATATATATATATATACATATATATATATATATTTTTTTTTAATTTAAAAAATCGATTTTTAAAAAATTTGAATCGACTCTGAATCGCACAACATAAATGATTCGATTCGTATTCGAATCGATTTTTCCCACACCCCTAGTATATATATATATATATATATATATATATATATATATATATATATATACACACACACACACACACACACATATATATAAACATATATATACATATACATACATACATACATATGTACTGTATATATGGTACCTTCTTCCCCATCAGGCTCATGATGAGAATAATTAAACCTTTTTGTCGTGGTGAGCCGAATGAGTCATGGCACGGAGATGAGGCTAGCTGCCAGCCCTCCCTTCCTCAGGGGGACTGAGTGCCTTCAGCATCTCGCTTTAACAGCCATCCTCTGTCACGAGGCTCCTCCAGCGAGATGGCTAAAAGGGCGCTGTGAATCTTGGCCGCGGACAAAGACTGAGCCGTGCAGGCGGCAATGGGGGCTGTTGCAGAAATACTGCACACAGAGTTTACGACTCGGGTTATAAAGCAAGCAAAGGAGGAGGAAATGAGAAATGGAAGATTACATGGCTCAGAGAGATGGGTGTGGGGGTTGAGTTGTTTGGAGTGCATTTGTTGCCATTACGAACCAAAGAGCTTGTTTTGGATAAATGAAGCAATAGGATGTAATGAGCGGCTTTTTGCATCCAAGGTGGCCATGTAAAGAGACAAATCTGATTAAGCCAGCCTCATCGTTTGCACAGCCTACACAATGAAATATTAATAACAGCACTGCCGCCTACACCAAATGGACTAAAGCATGAAGACTGATGAGCATGAAGAAAACATGGTCGCCACTCTTTTGGAAGAATGTTGCACATAATGAAAAATGGAATTGGGGGTTATATCACTAAAAAATGATTCCCGGGCGTGCCCACTGCTCCCCTCACCTCCTAGGGGGTGAACAAGGGGATTGGTCAATGCAGAGGACAAATTTCACCACACCTAGTGTACGTGTTACAATCATTGGTACTTTAACTTTTAACTTTCCGTATTTCCTTGAATTGCTGGCGGGTATATAGTATGCGCCTGCCTAGAATTATTGCCGGGTCAAACTCATTTCGCAAAATAATTAGCGCATACTTAGCATTAGCGCCGGCTCAGGTTTAACGCCGGGTCAAACTCTTTTCGCAAAATATTATTTTTATTAGCGCATGTCTAGAATTTCTACCCGGGTCAAACTCGTTTCGCAAAATAATTAGCATATGCCTAGAATTTCCGCCGGGTCAAACTCGTCACGTCACGAGTGACACTTCACCTGTCGTTATTTTCAAAAAGGGAAGAAGCTTAAGAGCTATTCAGCAGGATTTAAGGTCCAAGCTATTGAATATGCTAAAAAGAACAGTAAGCAGCTATGTTTTATTAACATACCGTAGCTGCGTGTGTGTAAAATATGAGTCATTAAGTGACTCCCGCCTCCTGGTGGTAGAGGGTGCTAGTGATCCTTCTTGCGACTACTCGGATGCATAAGAAGTGACAACAAGCAGCAAGAGTGAGCAGCGATCATTTATTTTTTTCCTCTCGCTTGTACTTTTAACATGGAGGATTACATATCTAAAATAAAACAGTTTTCTAAATTGGACTTTCAATCGAAGCAGGAGGTAATATAGGAAGATCTCCATCGAGACAGAGAGACGTTTAAAACTGAAGAAAGATAAGGAAGACTTCTATAAACAAGTTATCGATGCTTTTGATCAGAAGGAGCTGCGCATGGACTTATTTTTTAAGTAAAGGTAAGACCATAGTAAAATTTTTTTAATTAAATGTGCTTTTCATGATGGTATCCTTACATCACACTCACATTTATAAGCGCAGGCCTAAATTGACCGCATGCCTTTGGTAAGCGCCGAAGTGAGCAGAGGTTTTAAAATAATTAGCGCATGCTTGCCTTTACCGCATGCCTTTGGTAAACGCCGGAGTGAGAAGAGGTTTTAAATTAATTAGCGCAACGGCGGCAATTCAAGGAAATACGGTAATAACTTTTTTAGCGTTTCTATGATAATTGTCTGAATTTGAGAGGTTAGAGCCCACTGTTGTTCATTCAAAATGTGCAATTCCTCAAAGGGGAAATGCACTTTTTCTTTTCCATTCATAATCATTATGAAAGACATGATGACGGATGTATTTTTTAATCCATTCTCTCAAGAGTATATAAATGCGCTTACAAAAGTATGCTTACAAAAAAAGTCTATTGAAGTCGCTTTATTTTTGCATTTAAAGCCCTTAAAAAACATCCAAACACCTCCATTAATTTGTGTACACATGATGTAAGTATTTTTGATTCTTTCTGATGTAAGTTCTTGGTTGCTTTGTTGGGTCTGCTCCTGTCTCTGGCCAAGCTTCCCCCACCCCAGCAGACGATGGCGTGGAACACCGCAGAGGCCACCACAGTGTATATGTTCTTTTTTGTTGTTGTTTTACTTGTGTGGCTGTGTTTAGAGATGGCTGGGGGTGGGGGGGGGGGGGGGGGGTCAACTTGTCCAGGGTGTACACTGCCTTCCGCCCGAATACAGCTGAAAATGCAGCTGAAAATGGTTGGATGGTTGCATCAGCTATTCTCTTTTAATGTCTTTAATGTCCTTTGTGTTCTTTGATGTTTCCCTCTTAGACACGTCTGTGTGTGGTATGGCTATGAGGTTTTTTTGTATATATATGTGTTCAGTCTCCTTGTAATGTTTGTCCGCTCTTAAATGGGATTGTGCTGAACATCTTAATTTCTCCTTGGGGATTATTAAATTATTTCTGATTTTGATAGTTAATGTCGTCACAGTCGGACATTAAACTTTTCTCCACAAAACTGAAAAAGTGGCTTCAGGAAAATCAGAAGTGTGAGCACTCGAACTGCGTGTAGTATTGACAAATGGGGCCAAATATTTTCAATGTGTTTTTATTTTCTTTACTTGTCTTAATCTTTTGTCAACGTTTCTTTAAAAGCCGAACCAGGGACAAGGGTTATAAATTAGCCTGTGGCTAGAAGTCTAATGTACTTTGAAATTGGTTATAAGTAGCAATGTTTCATTGTACTGTCCCTGTCCAATAAATAAATAAATGAATAAATAAATAAAATAGTAACAGGCACAATTCTAATATTTAATATTTACGTATTTTGATGATTTTAAGCATACGCATCACATTAATTTAAAAAACGCATCACAACATTCGCTTCATATGCAGTATATTTGGTTAGTACTTATTTTTCTAATTACCCTGACCTAATCCTAAGGTTTACGTGTTAAATAAATATTATTATTTAACACATGAACCCATAGTTTCATATCATTTAACAAGGTTTGGTATAATTACTGAGTATGATTCAAATCAAGAGGAAGACTACTATTTCAGTGTTAATATTTGAGGGGCTCCATAATGACCAAAAATGGGCCCTGAGGTCAAAAAGGTAAAGAAGCCCTGGTGTAGGCGCCAAGGGTAATATCAGAATATGATTGATACTAGAGTGATTAGGTTGATATTTTGATTTTTTAAATTACCGTATTTTCCGGACAATAGGGCGCACCGGATTATAAGGCGCACTGCCGATGAATGGTCTATTCTCTATCTTTTCTCGTATATATGGCGCAACGGGTGCATTAAAGCAGTTTTATTATTTTTTTATTTTTTTTCTAAATGTAAAACACTTCCTTGTGGTCTACCTAACATGTAATGGTGGTTCTTTGATCAACATTTTGCATAGATGATGTTTTACAGATCATCTTCAAGCCGCTTTCTGACGGTTGCTTCCGGACTGTAAGGGAATAATTCTGGTTATTACTGACCTCGAAGCAATTTTATTTGGTGCATGGTGTATTGATAAGTGTGACCAGTAGATGGCAGTCAAACAAAATAGTTATGAGTAGACTGCAATATGGTGGCGATATAACTCAAGTAAACATCAACAACATTTTATTGGTTGCGTTGAAAATATAGAACAAAACACACGGCGATCAAAAATCTATCAAAAATGTTTTAGTATGACTTTTGTAAGATATGAAGCCACACTGCTTGTTGGATTGTACGCGCATTTAACATAGGAGTATTTTTATGGTGTGTGAATAAGGTAAAACATATCTGACGTTTTGTTTCACAATATTATGCAAAAGCAGCTTTTTTTACCTTCTGATACTTGCTGATCTGTATTTGGGATCTGCATAAATCCTAAAAAAATACGCGAGTCCGCCTTTGTAGTCTTTGCCGATTCCGTAGTCGATAAGCTTCTTAATTTTCTCTATCTTCTTGTTATGGGACATTCATCCTTAGTTGTTGCCATTTCTAATATAAAGTAGTGTAAAGTTCTTACTTATATCTGTCAGTAAACTCGCCATGAAAGCGCTAAAACATACCAGTGTAGTGAGTTTACATTATTCACCCAAGGAACTTTAGTTATTAGAGAGTTACGGTCGGACGGTTTTACACGGGACACATTTCCGGTGTTGTTGTTTCCGGATGAGGAGATGCTTCGCCGTTATTGATTTAAGTAAAGTCTGAATTGTGACGCTTTGCTGGCATCGTGGTGTAGTTTGCGTGCTCTCGTGGATGCAGCGGAATGGAACACAGCGTGAAGGTAAGAATGATGATTTTTTTATATACTAAAGAACAAAAAGACTTGCACAATGACACTATAAACAAACCAACAGAACTAGCATGTAATCTAGAAGGACCAAAAGACGCTAGCATGTGAGCTAGGGAACCAAACAAACAAATAGCATGGAAGCTAATACAGTACGGGATAGAGACGTCACCTGTTGCATGAAAAGCAATTTTGTACACTGCGAGACTGAATGGGAAACAAAGGCAGGCTTAAATACAGGCAGAAATGAGGAGGCTGGTGCGTTACAAAAAACAAGAAACAGGTGACACTAAATGCGTAACTAGGCAACGAAACAAAACAGGATGTGCCACCAGGAACTAAGGAAGTCACATAACAAGACGAGATACAAAAACAGAACCAAAACCAGAATATGCCATGAGCCGAGTAGCGGATCATGACATGAATGTTATTAAAACAGTTAGCTCCGTCTTTTAACCCTTCTTTCACTCCCGTCTTTGCACGCTACATCGCTACAACAAAGATGACGGGAGTAGACGCTGCCGAAGGTGAGCCACGTAAATAAGACCGCCCACAAAACGGCGCATCCTGAAGAGACTGTCAGAAATATATAATATAATCTATGCAACATTTTGACCAAATAACCACCATTTCATGTTATGTAGACCACAAGGAAGTGTTTATCATTTAGAAAAAAGGAATAATAATACGACTCCTTTAATGCACCCTATAATCCGGTGCTCCTTATAGATGAAAAAAGATCGAAAATAGACCATTCATCGCAGTGTGCCTAATAATCCGGAGCACCAGATGGTCGGGGAAAAAAAGGTAATAAAAACGCGGGAAACTGAGAAGTTATACACAAAAAAAAATATTTTGAGCAACAATCTGTGTCAGGTCAATCGAACATTTTAGATATTTTTCATTAACTGTTTAATTTCATGAATAAGCACACTCTAAGGGTCAAAATCCGTGAGGGATACAAAAAAGGGGAAAGATTGGCAGATCTACATAGAGTGGAAATATTGAAACTGTCAAAAATGTATTGTTAAGGTTATTCATTCAGTTTGAAGGCGATATGGCGAGGTTTAGAACCATTGATTATTTATTCAAGTAAATAATAGCTTTGACTATATTGCAGCTCTATTAACACAACATTGTGGTGGATAATCTGAGCATCAATGTTTTAAAAGTGGGTAAAATTGGACAAATGTGGCAAAACTGTGTAGAAAAACAAATGTGCCGACTCACCAATTTCCATCTCGATGAACGTGGCCTCCTCTGGGAGGGCCCGAGGAAGGACCCCCGGGTCACTGAAGCTGGTCCTCAGCAACATGGCTATGACGAAAAGGAAGAGCACGACACCGAAGACTGGGATGGCGGGAGACAGGTGGACCGCCAGGTATGGACATCTGAGGGCGGGGAGTGAAAAATCAGAAAAGGCCTGACACAACAACACCATGAATATTGTCTACCGCTGTTTTGTGCATGAGGTCCTAAAGCAGAGGTGTCAAACTCAAATACAGAGTGGGCCAAAATTTTAAACTGAACAAATTAACCTTTTAATAGGGACCCAAACAAGTTTGCATTGAATATTGAACAAGCAAAGCTTATATAACTTTAGTGACATGCAAAATCCAGTTTCAAATAATAATAATAAAAAAAATATCAATAGTATATCAAATAAAATTTAAATAAAAATTGAATGACTCTTTTCTATTTGCAGCCTTCTGAGGTAAATATAAAAATAAACTTTTTCCACAGGCTAATAATACATTTGAAAATAAAATAACAATAATGAATTAATCAAACATTCAAGCCTTGAAGTAGCAAGAGAAAGTGCATGAATAAATTGTTAATTATTGCTCCACTGATTTGCTTTACCACTGAATATGGAACAAGCAATAATTATATAACTTAATATTGCAAAATCAACTTTCAAAAAACCCCCCCGATAAAACATCAATGGTAAAATTAATAAAATTTAAATAAAACATTTAATGCCTCTTTTCTATTTGCAGCCTTCTGAGGTAACTATCAACATTACATTTTTCCACAGGCTAATAAATCTTAAAATACAATAACAATGAGATGGGTGGGGTTGGGGGTGGGGGGGCGGGGTTAGGTGGTAGCGGGGGGTGCATATTGTAGTGTCCGGGAAGAGTTAGTGCTGCAATGGGTTGTGGGTATTTGTTCTGTTGTGTCTATGTTGTGTTACAGTGCGGATGTTCTCCCGAAATGTGTTTGTCTTTCTTGTTTGGTGTGGGTTCACAGTGCGGCGCATATTTGTAACAGTGTTAAAGTTGTTTATATGGCCACCCTCAGTCTGACCTGTATGGCTGTTGAGCAAGTATGCTGGCATTCACTTAAGTGTGTGTACAAGTCGCATATATTATGTGACTTGGCCGGCACGCTGTTTGTATGGAGGAAAAGCGGACGTGACAACATATTGTAGACAAAGCTAAAGGCAGTGCCTTATAGGCACGCCCCCAATATTGTTATCCGGGTGGAAATCTGGAGAAATTCGGGAGAATGGTTGGAAAATCGGGAGAGTTGGCAAGTATGAGTAATAGCTGCGAATGCTGCTGTATAGTACCGGCGGGCCAGCTCTAATGTTAATTTGATATTGCCTCAAGGGCCAAATGAAATTAGACGGCGGGCCAAATTTGGCCCGCGGGCCAGAGTTTGATACCCATGTCCTAAAGCATAAGAGCATAAAGTCATGACTGGGAATAAACAACATCATGTCAGCCTGCCCTCACCATCTGGAGGGCAGGATATATATATTTGCATTAATCATCTTGCAGGGGTTGAAAAAGTCTACTTTATGCTCCTACTCTTGGCAAAAAACACCAATAACGGACAACATAAAATCCCGATTTCTAATACTTGAAAAGGCTTCAGGCTACCACCAAACTGCGGAGGGAGAGAATTTTCGAGTTGCAGTACGCAGATGACTGTGTTCTTGTATCTCACAGCCCGCAAGACCTCCAGTCTGTTCTTGCAGCTGCGGTGAGAGCGTACAGCAGGATGGGACTGACCGTCAACACCTGCAAGACGGAAGTAGTCTGCCAGTGGAGCTCCAACAAGCCATCTACATCACCTGTCTTCACTGTTTCTGGAGAACAAATAGCAATCGTTCCATCCTTAATATACCTGGGGAGCATTCTTTCTCATGACAACAGTGTTGATAGTGAGGTCCAGAACAGGATCAAGCAGGCAGCGGCAGCTTCTGGGAGACTCACGCGTCGGGTCTTCCAAAACAAGAACCTCCATCTTCACACAAAGGTCTCGGTCTATCAAGCTATCTGCCTCACTACCCTCCTCTACAGCTGTGAAGCCTGGGTAACCTACATCTGCCCCACATCAAGGCCCTAGGGCAGCTGTTCCACATACGTTGCCTACAGCGCATCCGGGGGATTACATGGTGTGAACGTGTGCCTCATTCTGAAATACTCTCAAAAACCAACTGCAGGAGTATTGAGGCCATGATCACCCTGCACTAGATATTAGCGGATAAGCAATTATATCATCCGCAACCGCATCACCAAAGTCGTCATCCACCCGCCGTCCACCCGAACCAACATTTTATCAGAACCGCAACCGCCCGCCACCCGCCCGTTGAAATACAGAGGTCGGCCACCTTTACCACTCAAAGAGCTATTTAAACCCGTTTCACAGTGTAAAGAAGACAATGGGAGTCGCTAACGTTTTCGCGAATATGCAATAGTGTTAGTCCTGATGACAAGAATAAGGGCGTGCTGTGAAGCTATTGCCTTTGACACCTTCAACAACATGTACGAACCGATTGTTAGTCCAGCAACACGTTGTGTGCAGCTTACGCAATCACACGTACAAGATTGAAAGGCATACTGGGTGATACAGAGTAGACTGATGGTTGTGATATAAACAATTTTAACACTCTTTCTAATATGCGCCACGCTGAGAAAGCCACACCAAACAACAATGACAAACACATTTCGGGAGAAATCCTCACAGTAACACAACATAAACGCAACACAACAAATACCCAGAATCCTTTGAATCCGTGACACTTCCTGAATATATTTTACACCCCCGCGCCCCCAACCACGCCCACCTTACCGACGCACGGGGGGTGGCGGGGTTTGCTGCTAGCGGGGTGTATAAAATAGTCAGGATTTGTCATGGATGAAAAGGATTCTGGGTATTTGTGGTGTTGCGTTTATGTTGGGTTACTGTGAAGATGTTCTCCCGAAATGTGTTTGTCAATTCTTGTTTGATGTGGCTTCACAGTGTGACACATATTACTAAGAGTGTTAAAATTGTTTATATCACAACCATTAGTGTACTCTGTGTCACCCAGTATGCCTTGCAGTCGTGTGCGTGTGACTGCGGAAGCCACACACAACATGTTGCTAGACTGACAAGCAGATCGTACATGCTGTAGAAGGCGACAAAACCAATGGCTTCATAGCACGCCCTAGTACTTATTAACTGGGTGACTGCCGGCAGTCATTCTAGAGAATGTTAGCGTCTCCTATTGTCTTCTTCGCTTTGTGACACGGGTCCTAAATGGCTCTTTGAATGGTAAAGGATACCGATCCTTGAACCATGTATATCAAATATTTCCGAATGGTTCAACCGCCACCCGCCCGAATCTAATTAAAATCGATTTTTTCGTCATGTCACCCGCTTGACCGACCTGCGGTTTATCCGCGGACGAGACCGCAAACCGCGCATCTCTACCCTGCACCAACTATGATGGCTGGGCAACGTAGTAAGGATGCCCTCAGACCGCCTGTCTCGCAAAGTGTTATACGGCCAGCTACACCATGGTCGTCGCGCTGCTGGAGGGCAGAAAAAACGATATAAAGACCAGCAGAAGACTGCACTAAGGAAGTGTAAAATCAGACCTGAGGCCCTGGAGGGTGTGGCTGCTGATCGTAACACCTGGTGTCAGCTGTGCCAGGATGGCAACCGCCGGCTGGAGGAGGTTAGGACAGCCAGGAGACAGGACAAAAGACTCAGGAGGAATTATCCTACAGTTGCCGTTTCCACCACCACATTTACATGCCCTACCTGCAGTAAAATTTGTGTATTCAGGATAGGGCTATTCAGCCACCAACAAACTCACCGATATAAGTGGATGTCGTCATCGGACTCGATGAACAACCATAAGCAAGTAAGCATGTGTGTGTATAAATATATATATATATATATATATATATATATATATATATATATATATATATATATATATATATATATATATATATATATATATATATATATATATATAGGAGTGGGAAAAATCACAAGACTACTTCATCTCTACAGAACTGTTTCATGAGGGGTTCCCTCAACCATCAGGAGATTTTAATGGGAGCATTCACATACAATGGTTTATATAGGGCACAGAGTGGGTGGGTACAGGCAGGCGTAGGGGCGTGGTGATTGGCTCATGTGTTACCTAGGGGGTGTTTCCGTCTGTGGCGGTATGTTGAAATGATTTCACTGCCCTTGTTGAGGGATGATAGATCTGGATGATATATAATAAACAGCTTCTATTTTAAGCATAGGTTGCATCTTTTATTACCACTGTTGTAAGGTGTGCTGGATGCAAGAATTTGCCATGTTATTGAATATTCAACATTATTGTCTTTGAGGTTCCAAATGTGTTTGCTGAGTTCTGTAGAATTCCGCAAAGTCTGGTTTCTAAAGGAGGCGTTGTGATTATTCCATCTGGTTTCGAACGCTCCTTCGGTTAATCCTACGTACGTGTCGGATGTATTAATGTTCTTGCGTGTTACCTTTGCTTGGTAAACGACTGATGTCTGTAAGCACCCTCCATTGAGAGGGCAATCAGGTTTCTTGCGACAGTTACATTCCTTATTGGTTTCGGAGTCGTTTAGTCTGGGGGTGGCCAGTACTTTTGCAATTGTTTTGTTGTGGTTTGAAATTATTTGTTGTATGTTATTCATACAGCTGTAGCTCAATTTAATGTTGTTCTTGTTGAATATTTTTCTTAGGGTGTTGCCTTTGGGGAAGTGTCTGTCGATCAGAGTGAGGAACTTGTGGCCCATATTGGTTGAGACGTTTTTGCTGAATGGCGGATCGTACCAGATGATGTTGTTTCGTTTTCTGCTCTTTTTTGGTTGGTTTCCTGGAGTGGGTTCATAGGTGAGGGTGAAGTTGTATCCGCTTTCATCAAGTGCTTTCTGGTACGGGGGGGTTGCTTGGTCGAATTCAGCTTTGCTAGATGACAGCATCGATAGCCTTTTATTAATTTCGGTAGGTATTCTTTTCGTGGTGGTGGGTGGGTGGTTGCTGTCATGGTGCACGTATTGGAGTGTTGTGTTGGGTTTCGTGAATGGTTTCGTAGCTATTATTTCTCAGGTTGAAAGTGACGTCGAGGAAGTTGACGGTTTGCTTGTTGGCTTCAATCGTGATCCGTAGGCCGTTTTCTTTGAAGATTTGGCATATGCGCTTCTTGGTGTTCTCGCTGCTCCTTGGCGAGGCGCGGCACACTGCCAGTCCGTCATCACGGTAAATACCAAGGTTCAGGTTGAGGCTAGCAAGCTGGGAGAGGAGGAAACTCCCAACAAGTTCACACGTTTCTGCTCCGTCAAAACTCCCCATAGTAACGTCAAATGTTGAATTGTTCTTTTTTTGCCATGGTGTACTGTTGTGGATGAGCATGGAGTTCTTTGCGTGGATGATGATGTTTCTTTCGTTGCCTGTGATTGAGTCATAGTCCGAGGCGAAGTTTAGTGCTTGGGTCAGTAGGTCTTGCGTGATGGAAGGGTAAAATTCTTCGATGTCGAAGGAGATAAAGTTGTGTTGCTGTTTGTCTTGGATGTTGTTAAACCATTTGATTACTGCTGCTGTATTTCTCCATTGGTTGAGTGGTGTTTTGTCCTTGATTTTTGTGTTGATTCTGTCCAGGATTATTTTGCTGATTTTTCCTATTTCAGATTTAGTTGGGTTTATTAGTCGGCATGTTGGGTTATTTGCGAAGTTGGGTTTGTGGTCCTTCAATGTGATGAAGGCTTCTTTGTTGGCTGTGGCGTCCACCCTGTCCTCAATATCCTGTTCGGTTGCGATCCGCTTGTTTTCCAGGTGGATGTTCTGTAAAGTGTTGGGTTGTGCTTTTTTGTATGATTTGGTGATGCTTTTGTCCAGTAAAGTGTTATGTTCTGGTATGTCCATTCTGTAGAAGTTTGTGGTTTTATCGGCGGCTATGATGAGGTTTGCTTACTTTCTTGATGCGCTCCGTGTCATTTTTCAGCTTGGTGAGGAATGGGTTGCGGGCTGGCTTGAATTTGACTGATTGTATCAAATTGAAGTTGACTTGAATTTGACTGATTGTATCAAATTGAAGTTGACTTGAATTTGACTGCTTGTATCAAATTGAAGCCAGCCCGCAACCCATTCCTCACCAAGCTGAATTCTTGCATCCAGCACACCTTACAACAGTGGTAATAAAAGATGCAACCTATGCTTAAAAGAGAAACTGTTTATTATATATAATCCAGATCAGCGGCGCTCACACTTTTTCTGCAGGCGAGCTACTTTTCAATTGACCAAGTCGAGGAGATCTACCTCATTCCTATTTATAATTTATATTTATTTATTTATGAAAGAGACATTTTTGTTAACAAGTTAATGGTGTTTAATGATAATACAAGCATGTTTAACACACATTGATTCCCTTCTTTCATGAAGACAAGAATATAAGTTGGTGTATTTGATTCTGATGACTTGCATTGATTGGAATTAGACAGTGGTGCTGATAACGTCCGCATTTTCAAATGGAGGAAAAACAAAGTCCTCCTTTCTGTCCAATACCACATGAAAGTGGTTGGATTTGGCATCTCATTTGTCCAACTTGCATACTCGTTTTTAAACACTTTGTTATGAGAGTAGCATATGTGTGTGGCCCTTTAATGTCTGGCAGCAGGTGAGTGACGTCAGTGAGAGTGCGGGTGGGCAAGCAAGTGAGAAAGCGGTCGCTGAGGGCGGGGGAGAAATACATTGGCATCAAACTCCGTAGCTTGCTAGCTTGTGCACGCTAGCTTTTTGAGACTCTTATTTTGTTAGCACAGGCAGGATGAAACAGGTCTTTTATGGTGAAGACAGGAACTGTGCTGTCGGTCTTTAGAGTTTTGACAGTAGGTACGGAGTCTCTAGAAATAAAATGTGTTTCTCTGCGTCCGCCCTGTTGGTGATTTTTTTCTTAAATATGAGCTCCAGCGTCATCTCACAAGATCCTCGGGTGCCGAGAATGTCAAACAACTGACGAAAGTGAAGTCTTGGTATGATTGATGATTGCTCATTTTCATGTATATTTTTTAATGCCTGGCTTGAGATCGACTGACACACCCTCCGAGATCGACCAGCCGATCGCGATCGACGTAATGGGCACCCCTGATCCAGATCTATCATCCCTCAACAAGCGCAGTGAAATCATTTCAACATGCCGCCACAGACGGAGACACCTCCTAGGTAACACATGAGCCAATCACCACGCCCCTACGCCTGCCTGTACCCACCTACTCTGTGCCCTATATAAACCATTGTATGTGAATGCTCCCATTAAAATCTCCTGATGATTGAGGGAACCCCTCATGAAACAGTTCTGTAGAGATTAAGTAGTCTTGTGATTTGTCCCTCACCTACATATTGCGCTCTACCACGGTATCGAGCACTATTCTCTGGATCAGGGGTGCCCATTACGTCGATCGCGATCGACTGGTCGATCTCGGAGGGTGTGTCAGTCGATCTCAAGCCAGGCATTAAAAAATAGACACAAAAATGAGCAATCATCAATCATACCAAGACTTCACTTTCGTCAGTTGTTTGACATTCTCGGCACCCGAGGATCTTGTGAGATGACCCTGGCTGCTGCGAGCTCATATTTAAGAAAAAAATAACTAACAGGGCGGACGCAGAGAAACACATTTTATTTCTAGAGACTCCGTACCTACTGTCAAAACTCTAAAGACCGACAGCACAGTTCCTGTCTTCACCATAAAAGACCTGTTTCATCCTGCCTGTGCTAACAAAATAAGAGTCTCAGAAAGCTAGCGTGCACAAGCTAGCAAGCTACGGAGTTTGATGCCAATGTATTTCTCCCCCGCCCTCAGCGACCGCTTTCTCACTTGCTTGCCCACCCGCACACTCACTGACGTCACTCACCTGCTGCCAGACATTAAAGGGCCACACACATATGCTACTCTCATAACAAAGTGTTTAAAAACGAGTATGCAAGTTGGACAAATGAGATGCCAAATCCAACCACTTTCATGTGGTATTGGACAGAAAGGAGGACTTTGTTTTTCCTCCATTTGAAAATGCGGACGTTATCAGCACCACTGTCTAATTCCAATCAATGCAAGTCATCAGAATCAAATGCACCAACTTATATTCTTGTCTTCATGAAAGAAAGGAATCTATCTGTGTTAAACATGCTTGTATTATCATTAAACACCATTAACTTGTTAACAAAAATGTCTCTTTCATAAATAAATAAATATAAATTATAAATAGGAATGAGGTAAATCTCCTCGACTTGGTCAATTGAAAAGTAGCTCGCCTGCAGAAAAAGTGTGAGCGCCCCTGCTCTGGATAATCCAATCAAGACATATTTTATATATATATATATATATATATATATATATATATATATATATATATATATATATATATATATATATATATATATATATATATATATACATACACGTGTGTGTGTGTTATGGGTGTAACTGTACGTGTATTTGTATTGAACCGTTTCGGTGCGGGGGTTTTGGTTCGGTTCAGAGGTGTACCGAACGTCACGGAGATATTAAGTAGCGCACCGCAAGTTTTGTAAACAATGCACACCGAGGCACCATGAATTGATTTACGTGGACCCCGACTTAAACAAGTTGAAAAACTTATTGGGGTGTTACCATTTAGTGGTCAATTGTACGGAATATGTACTATAATATGTGCAATCTACTAATAAACGTTTCAATCAATAAAAAAATAAAGAAAACACACGGCAAGCTAGCATCGGGCTATGATAGACCGACCATACCTCCTCTTTTCACGGGATATGTCCTCTTTGCGGAGCTGTCCAGGTGGAGTTTCTTAAATGCCTCGAATGTCTGGCATTTTAAGTTAAGGGTTGTGTGTATTTTCAATGGATGTTCAGGGTTAAGAAGGGGTTAAAAACAAAAAAAAAAGTGGTGCACGGCAGCAACATTCGTGAGGGCGGGGCAGAGACAGAGAGCGCGAGAGAGAGTTATGATAAACGCGCATGCGTCGCCAGGCTCTGCTTTTTAACCATAGATTTATCAGATTTTATTTTTTATTATCTATAGCAGGGGTGTCAAAAGTGTGCCCCGGAGGCCATTGACGGCCCAAAGCTAAATGTTTAAAGGCCCACGGCACATTCTAAAAATACTATTAAAAAAAACAAAAACATAAACAAAAGTGAAATAAAAAAGCTTAAAGGCTGAATGTAATTTAGAAAAAGTTGCAACGTTGACTAATAAAACAAAGCTGTTTTTTTTTTTCATTCAAACTGTCATTGCTCAAAACATAATATTGAATCAAAATCAATGTTATTATGAATTATTGACCTATCCAAGTTTCCGATTACTTCACATCAAATATTCCACTAAGAAAAAAATTTTGGGTGGAAGATTTAGCAAATTTGTTAAATAAATAATTAAAAAATGTATATTTTGTTGTTTTCTTATTGTACCGAAAATGAACCGAACCGTGACCTCTGAACAGAGTTACGTACCGAACCAAAATTTTTGTGTACCGTTACACCCCTAGTGTGTGTGTATATATATATATATATATATATATATATATATATATATATATGTCTTGATTGGATTATCCAGAGAATAGTGCTCGATACCGTGGTAGAGCGCAATATGTAGGTGTGGGAAAAATCACAAGACTACTTCATCTCTACAGAACTGTTTCATGAGGGGTTCCCTCAATCATCAGGAGATTTATATATATATATATATATATATATATATATATATATATATATATATATATATATATATACGCACACACACAGACATACAGTACATGATATAAATTACATTAAATATATCAATATTTTATGTAATTATATTATCGTAAATTCCGGACTATAAGGCGCTATTTTTTTCCAACACTTTGAACCCTGCGGCTTATAAGATGGAGCGGCTAATTTATGGATATTTGTTTGCTGACGGCCATAGCAAAAATAAATACTGCATTTTTCGGAGTATAAGTTGCTCGGAGTATAAGTCGCACCTGCCGAAAATGCATAATAAAGAAGGGAAAAAACATAAATAAGTCGCACTGGAGTATAAGTTGCATTTTTGGGGGAAATTTATTTGATAAAATCCAACACCAAGAATAGACATTTGAAAGGCAATTTAAAATAAATAAAGAATAGTGAACAACAGGCTGAATAAGTGTACGTTATATGACGCATAAATAACCAGCTGAGAAGCTGCCTGGTATGTTAATGTAACATATTATGGTAAGAGTCATTCAAATAACTCCTAGTTGCTAAATCCCATGAAATCTTATACGTCTAGTCTCTTACGTGAATGAGCTAAATGATATTATTTGATATTTTACAGTAACGTGTTAATAATCTCACACATAAGTCGTTCCTGAGTATAAGTCGCACCCCCGGCCAAACTATGAAAAAAACTGCGACTTATAGTCCGAAAAATACGGTATATATAAAAAAACAAGCAGAATCACAAAAAGGGTTTTTTATTGTTTGTGCTATGGCACCATCTTTTGGACAAATTTGCTCACTGCAGGTGCTTCCATTTACCAGCAGTGCTTTTTTTTTTTCTGTCTTCAACCGGAGTGCCATTCAGTCTTCTACAATATAACTAAAACTGTTTATACTTACTAAACCGTCCCATGTGTGATATATGTAGGCATGTTTTCATGCATATTTGTACGTGCGATTGTAATGTAATGACGCCAACGCTGTTCGCAATACCTAATATGCAAACACGGGTACGAGTGTCGGTGTTAATATTATTAACTTGCAATGGCAATCTTTTTGCATTGTTTCCGTTTCACAAATTCCTCAGTAAATTCACCAACATGTCACGATGGAGTTATTGAGTCTGTTCACCTGATTGGAGAGCAAGCTTGCGCAGTGAGTGCGTCCATGACGATGACTTCGGTTTTGCTTGATCAGCCGTTTTACTGCCTTGTTAAAGGCGCAGTTTGGAAACAATTAAAGTATGTAAATAAACATTTACAAAATCATTTAGTGTAAATATCTGCAGTTTGGAGTGTCATGCAGCTAATATATAGAAAAAATATGTTGTTCTTTGAAAATTTTGTGGGTGGAGCTTATATAGTCCGCTGTATAGTCCGGAAAATACGGTATTTACCATTTACAGGAGAGAAAAAAAATGTTGTAATTGCTGCAATGACGTGTATTCTGATTAGAAGAGTATTTCTGCTTCGAGACTGTGGTACCACACCCTGTATAAGTTCAACTGTTTTCTTTTTTTCCACAGAGTAATGACTGAGGCTCTGTTTAAGTGCGCACTAATGGGAGAAGACGATGAGAAGACTGAAGGGTCACACAAATGAATGTCTAGCAAGTGGCGAGACTCGGAGTATTGAAAGATGCAATAAAAGAGACTTTATAGGCTGAAAAGCTCAACTGCTCTCTTTGGCAGGAAAATAAGATGGTAGGGTCTGCTGAACTGCTGCCAAATAAGAGACGTTCTCATCCTTTTTGTACAATTTATACACAGCTTCTCCCACATGGAGACAGACCAAGGGGTAAATAAAGAGACTATACCAACCGACCTTCAACGGAAGCAACATTTTAAAGCAGGGCTATGCAACTGGTAACCAAATCCGACCAAGGAATGACGCTAGACCAGGGGTCACCAACGCGGTGCCCGCGGGCACCAGTTAGCCCGTAAGGACCAGATGAGTCGCCCGCTGGCCTGTTCTAAAAATAGCTCAAATAGCAGCACTTACCAGTGAGCTGCCTCTATTTTTAAAATTGTATTTCTTTACTAGCAAGCTGGTCTCGCTTTGCTCAACATTTTTCATTCTAAGAGAGACAAAACTCAAATAGAATTTGAAAATCCAAGAAAATATATTAAAAACTTGGTTTTCACTTGTTTAAATAAATGCATTTATTTGTTTACTTTGCTTCTTATAACTTACAGAAAGACTATTTTAGAGAAAAAATACAACCTTAAAAATGAGTTTAGGATTTTTAAACACATACCTTTTTACCTTTTAAATTCCTTCCACTTCTTTCCTGACAATTTAAATCATTGTTCAAGTAAATTTATTCTTTTTATTGTAAAGAATTATTAATACATTTTAATTTAATTTGAGACACTAGTGATTTAGGGCTATATAAGTAAACATTGATTGATTGATTGATTGATTGATTGATTGATTGATTGATAATTCTTCATTTTAGCTTCTGTTTTTTCGACAAAGAATATTTGTGAAATATTTCTTCAAACTTATTATGATTACAATTCAAAACATTTTTGGCAAATCTAGAAAATCTGTAGAATCAAAGTTTTTTGAGTTTCTTTAAAAAATTTTGTTCTGGAAAATCTAGAAGAAATAATGATTAGTCTTTGTATATATGTAATATAGCTTGGTCCAATTTGTGATATATTCTAACAAAGTGCGGGTTTAAAACATGTCATCCAAATTCTAAAATTAATTTTCATCAGGAAAAATGACTAATGATGTTCCATAAATTATTTTTTTAATTTTTTCAAAAAGATTCGAATTGGCTAGTTTTATTAATAATAACATAGAGTTAAAGGTTGCCATATTCAAACTAATTTACAAAACTACTATCGATGTGCAAAATCGTTATTTTCAAATTAAAATTATTTATAACTTCTTACCCACGGGGGAAATGTTAAAACTATGGAATAGGACTGAGTCAGATGATTGCCGTTTTTGCGGTCAGGAGTCTGAATCCACCCTGCATTTGTTTTGGTATTGTCATATTGTGTCTTCTTTCTGGGTGGAAGTTGAAAAAATGTGTTCAAGGATTGGTTTGTTTATGAAGCTTGATGTAGTTTCTGTTATTTTAGGAGAGTTTATTGACAAGCATGACTTAGTCAATTTAATTATATTACTTGGTAAAAGGTTTATTTTTAAGGCCAAAAATAGATATTCACTTAGTATTACTTTCTTTAAAACATTTATTCAGTATTTTTGAACTTTATAAAGATACATGATTGACAACGATAATGATGCCAAAAAACATAAAAAAAGATGGGAAATCCTTAAAGGCTTATAATGAAAATGTAATAATGTTTATAGATATGCAACAACAGCAACATATATGCTATCTGTTGTTGTGTTCCCTATTTTTGAGTGTACAAAATGAAGGTGTGTTGAGTCTGACTTGGACATAATATGGACTATACACAAATGCTTTTTATGAAAATGTAATTTTGTTTATAACTTATATGAAAGCTGTTGTTTCCCTAATTTTTGTTGTTGTACATGGATGAGGGTGTGTGTTGCTGAGCCCGACTTGGACATTGTCTGGACTGGACCTGGTTTTAAAAACCTTTTAGACAAGTCTAATTTAATTAACAACCTGGTCTGGTGAAGATAATTTTTTTATTTTATAAATAAAATAAAATGAGATAAAAAATAAATAAATAAATAAAGAATAATTTTTTTTTTGAATAAAAAAGAAAGTAAAATCATATAAAACAATTATATTAAAAATAGTAATTAATGATAGTGTTATTGGACCGGCGACACACACAATCATGTGTGTTTCAGGCACTGTGTCCCTTGCAGACTGTGTTATATATGTTGTGGGAACCAGAATTTTGGCAGCAGAAAGAAACAACCCTTTTTTGTGTGAGTGGGTGTGGATGAGTGTGAATGGGGGAGGGAGGGGTTTTCTTTGGGGGGTTGATGCACTAATGGAAAGTGCATCTTGTGTATTTTTATGTTGATTTAATAAAAATTAAAAAAAAAATAAAAACAGCCAAATTGAACAAAGTGGCTATTTCTGGCAATTTATTTAAGTGTGTATCAAACTGGTAGCTCTTCGCATTAACCAGTACCCAAGAAGTAGGTCTTGGTTTCAAAAAGGTTGGTGACCCCTGCTTTAAACCAACCTTGAGCCCTTTTTCGCTGCAATACCCCTGGTCAACGACCACCTTAGCGGTATTTCCTGTCAGCACGACCTTATTTCATGAAATACACTGCAGTGGAGCCTTAATGACACACCACTGTGACCATTAGCATCACCATAAACATTGCGTCAAGATGAAACTTGCATAAAAGGTGCGTCGTTAAGTGCTGCTCTGCATCCCAGTGAATTGCTACAATCTCAACGCGATGCACTGAAGTATTAAACTAAAACCACCACCGTAAAGATAAGATGGTTCAATTCTCCCGCAGTGCTCGTCAAAAAGGAGTATTACTGTCCAACAAAGCTGATCGTCAGCATGACATAACCAACAATCAAAGTCCACCGGTGTTGTCGCTATGTGCTGATCAACACATACCTGAGCACACACCTGTAGAACTGGTCTGATCGGTTTTCTAGCACTGCTGTTTTTTCCCTCCCGCATAATAGAAGACAAGAGGCAGACTTGAAATGATGCCTCGGCCTTTTGTTGGGAAGCGTTTTGAGTCACACGCCGTTTTATCCGTTCCCATCTGGCCCTGCACTTCCTTCCTTCCTTCCTGGACGTAAGCGCTTCCTGTGCGGCCGAGGAGGAGCAGGCTGATGATGCTGGCGGCGTGGCACTGCCAGATCATCGGTAACAAGAGCGAAAACCCTTAAAGGCCTACTGAAACCCACTACTACCGACCACGCAGTCTGATAGTTTATATATCAATGATGAAATATTAACATTGCAACACATGCCAATACGGCCTTTTTAAGTTTACTAAATTACAATTTTAAGTTTCCCGCGGAGTTTCTTGTTGAAAACGTCGCGAAATGATGACACGTGCGCGTGACGTTATTGGTTGGAGGGGACATATTAGCCCAGCACCACACACGGCTACAAGTAGTCGCTTTTTATCGCATAATTACACAGTAATTTGGACATCTGTGTTGCTGAATCTTTTGCAATTTGTGCAATTAATAATGGAGACGTCAAAGAAGAAAGCTGTAAGTGGGAAGCGGTGTATTGCGGCCGCTTTTAGCAACACAAACACAGCCGGTGTCTCATTGTTTACATTCCGGAAAGATGACGGTGAAGCTTTACTATGGAACAGAGCGGTCAGGCGAACACGGTTGGATTGGACCACACACACAAAGTACAGTGTATTATGCAGCGATCATTTCGAAAGATTGTGTTTGTTCAATTAATAATGGAGACTATAAAGAAGAATACTGTTGGTGGAAAAGCGGTGGATTGCAGCTGTCTTTAGCACCGAAACACAGCCTTTTTCTTTGTTTGTTGTGAAGCTTTAACACAGAGCGGTCAAGCGAACATGTTTCTCTACGTCAACCAGCAAGTTTTTGGATGGGAAAATAGTGATATTAAGTCGGCTCTTACCGGAGACTTCCGTGGATTATGGGACTTCCTCCTGCAGCTCAAAAAGGCAGCTGTGATCTTGGCTCCTCCATTGGCTTCTCTGAGAGACACTGGCGTTCACCGCAGCCATCCGACTTTCAGGTATGACTTTACAATCTCACTAAAACACTATTAAATTAATAAATGATAAATGGGTTGTACTTGTATAGCGCTTTTCTACCTTCAAGGTACTCAAAGCGCTTTGACACTACTTCCGCATTTACCCATTCACACACACATTCACACACTGATGGAGGGAGCTGCCATGCAAGGCGCTAACCAGCACCCATCAGGAGCAAGGGTGAAGTGTCTTGCTCAGGACACAACGGACATGACGAGGTTGGTACTAGGTGGGGATTGAACCAGGGACCCTCGGGTTGCGCACGGCCGCTCTCCCACTGCACCATGCCGTCCCTATTAAAACAATAAGCAGATAAGGGATCTTCCAGAATTATCCTAGTAAATGTGTCTAATTACATCTGAAACGGTCCCACTGCCACCGCTTTTTTTTTGTTTTTTGTGCTTCACTCTAACTTTCCTCATCCACAAATCTTTCATCCTCGCTCAACTTAATGGGGAAATTCCCAGAATTATCCAAGTAAATGTGTCTTAAAGCATCTGAATCGCTCCCAATGCAATCGCCTTTTTTTTTTCCCTAGTCCATCACTCTAACTTTCCTCATCCACGAATCTTTCATCCTCGCTAAAATTAATGGGGAAATTGTCGCTTTCTCGGTCCGAATAGCTCTAGCTGCTGGAGGCTCACATTCTAAACAATGTGAGGATGTGAGGAGCCCTACAACCCGTGACGTCACGTGCACATCGTCTGCTACTTCCGGTACAGGCAAGGGTTTTTTATTAGCGACCGAAAGTTGCGAACTTTATCCTCGATGTTCTCTACTAAATCCTTTCAGCAAAAATATAGCAATATCGCGAAATGATCAAGTATGACACATAGAATGGACCTGCTATCCCGGTTTGAATAAGAAAATCTCATTTCAGTAGGCCTTTAAAGGGATCACCTGCCCTATGCAGCATGTGGGGTGGAGGGGGATGATTTCATCTGCAAGGTTTATTGATCCGATCGTCAGGCTCTGACTCTTTGTATTTATCCCTCGCAGGAGTTACGTTACGGCAATTCATCAAAGTGCACGTGTGCGCATTACATGAGCTTTCGTGACGAATCAATACTCGCAGATTTACTTGTGATGAGTCATTTTTCAAATTACAGTACATTGGAGCCTTTAACAATAATTTCCCTATAGGATATAACAGAAATAATCAGTCCCAGGGTCAAACTGTCCCCTTTTTACTGTGCAGGAATTTTCAACTGTCATGCAAATGTATAAGTGAAGTGAATTATATTTATATAGCGCTTTTCTCTAGTGACTCAAAGTGCTTTGCATGTGTTACAACAGCATGGCTTCATAGTAAAATAGTGTGTGTACTAGACTGGCCTGCCTGTAGTCCAGACCTGTCTCCCATTGAAAATGTGTGGCGCATTATGAAGCCTAAAATACCACAACGGAGACCCCGGACTGTTGAACAACTTAAGCTGTACATCAATCAAGAAAAAAAAAATACACCTAAAGAACTGCAATAATTGGTCTCAGTTCCCAATTTCTATATTACTTAAAAGAAAACTGGTTTCGTTGAATAAAATTCTACCCAAACATTTAATAAAGTCAAATACAAATAAGGCAACAAGAGAAGTATCCAATACTTCTCTTTTCTAAAGTAAATCTGTATAGTAGATGTGAAAATCTACACCAACAATATGATTTGTCTGAGTGGCTGGAGAGGACAGATTGGTAAAAAAAATATATAAAATAAAAATAAATTTTAGATGTTTTTTAATCGATTAAGAATCGTTACAAAAAAGAATCGCAATTATTCTGAAAATCTTTAATTTTTACTTTATTACCCCTGTGGTAATTATGTACAGTAGATATAGATCATTTATATCAACAATATGATTTATCTGAGTGGCTGGACAGGACATTACTTTTTTTATTTTTTTAATACATTTAAAATTTTTCTTTTAATCGATTAAGAATAGTTAAAAAAAAGAATCGCAATTATTCTGAAAATCTATGTTTTTTATTTACCCCCCTAGTAATATATATCTATATCAACAATATGATTTGCCTGAGTGGCTGGACAGGACAGATTGAAAAATATATATATAATAATAATACATTTTAGATTTTTTTTTTATCGATTAAGAATAGTTACAAAAAAGAACCGCAATTATTCTGAAAATCGCTTTTTTTTTTTTTTTACTCCCTCTAGTAATTAAGGTTTAAAAAAACAACAATCCTCTCAATCCTCTCAAATTACAGCTTGTTCAGATGGTGTGGATTAAAATTTTCGAACCTTATAGGGATCCAAAACACACAAAAAATGGTGTCAACAGGCAAGAAAAGTAGGGTTTACATAATATTAAACCATTAACCTTAACGCCAAAGGAGTAATCATGAAAAGGTGAGTAGCTTTGAAGATCCGTCCATTTCCTATACTGCTTGTCCTCTACGTCAGTGTTTTTCAACCACTGTGCCGCGGCACACTAGTGTGCCATGAGATACAGTCTGCTGTGCCGTGGTAGGTTATCTAGTTTCACCTATTTGGGTTGAAAATAGCGTTTGCAAAGCAGTAATTATAGTCTGCAAATGATGTGTTGTTGTTGAGTGTCGGTGCTGTCTAGAGAGGGAGGCAGTGTGCAGGTAAAAATGTGTCTAATGCTTAAACCAAAAATAAACAGAAGGTGAGTGCCGCTAAGAAAAGGCATTGAAGCTTAGGGAAGTGCTATGCAGAACAAAACTAAAACTGAACTGGCTACAAAGTAAACAAAAACAGAATGCTGGACGACAGCAAAGACTTACTGTGGAGCAAAGATAGCGTCCAAAATGTACATCCGTACATGACATGACAATCAACAATGTCCCCACTAAGAAGGATAAAAACAACTGAAATATTCTTGATTGCTAAAACAAAGTAGAAATATCGCTCAAAGGAGGACATGAAACTGCTACAGGAAAATACCAAAAAAAAAAAGAGAAAACCCCACCAAAATAGGAGCGCAAGACAAGAAGTAAAAGACTACACACATGAAAACAGCAAAAAAGTGAAGATAAGTCAGGGTGTGATGTGACAGGTGGTGACAGTACACCTACTTTGAGACAAGAGCTATAGTGATGCATGCTTGGTTATGCTTTAAAGCAGGGGTTACCAATGCGGTGCCCGCGGGCACCAGGTAGCCCGTAAGGACCAGATGAGTCGCCCGCTGGCTTGTTCTAAAAATAGCTCAAATAGCAGAACTTACCAGTGAGCTGCCTCCATTTTTTACATTTTATTTATTTACTAGCAAGTTGGTCTCCCTTTGCTCGACATTTTCAATTCTAAGAGAAACAAAACTCAAATAGAATTTGAAAATCCAAGAAAATATTTTAAAGACTTGGTTTTCATTTGTTTAAATAAAATAATTTATTTTTTTACTTTGCTTCTTATAACTTTCAGAAAGACAATTTTAGAGAAAAAAAACAACCTTAAAAAGGATTTTAGGATTTTTAAACGCATAACTTTTTACCTTTTAAATTCCTTCCCCTTCTTTCCTGACAATTTAAATCAATGTTCAAGTAAATGTATTTTTTTATTGTAAAGAATAATAAATACATTTTAATTTAATTCTTCATTTTAGCTTATGTTTTTCAACGAAGAATATTTGTGAAATATTTCTTCAAACTTATTATGATTAAAATTCAAAAAAATTATCCTTGTAGATCTATGAAATCTGTAGAATCAAATTCAAATCTTATTTCAAAGTCTTTTGAATTTCTTTTAAAATGTTTGTTCTGGAAAATCTAGAAGAAATAATGATTTGTCTTTGTTAGAAATATAGCTTGGTCCAATTTGTTATATATTATAACAAAGTGCAGAGTGGATTTTAACCTATTTAAAACATGTCATCAAAATTCTAAAATTAATCTTAATCAGGAAAAATGACTAATGATGTTCCATAAATTATTATTTTTATTTTTTCAAAAAGATTCGAATTAGCTAGTTTTTCTCTTCATTTTTTTCGGTTGAATTTTGAATTTTAAAGAGTCGAAATTGAAGATAAACTATGTTTCAAAATTAAATTTTCATTTTTGGTGTGTTTTCTCCTCTTTTAAACCGTTCAATTAAGTGTTTTTTCATCATTTATTCCTTACAAAAAACCTTCTGTAAAAGGAAAAAAAATGTATGACTGAATGACAGACAGAAATACCCATTTTTATATATATACTATATATATATATATATATATATAGAGAGAGAGAGAGAGAGAGAGAGAGAGAGAGAGAGAGAGAGAGAGAGAGAGAGAGAGACAGAGAGATATTTATTATTTATTTATTTAACACCGGCTGTGTTTGTGTTGCTAAAAGCGGCCGCAATACACCTCTTACCACTTACAGCTTTCTTCTTTGACGTCTCCATTATTCATTGAACAAGGTAAATTGAGCAAATTGGCTATTTCTGGCAATTTATTTAAATGTGTATCAAACTGGTAGCCCTTCACATTAATCAGTACCCAAGAAGTAGCTCTTGGTTTCAAAAAGGTTGGTGACCCCTGCTTTAAAGTCATATCCAACAATTGCGACAACGACTTTTTATTGTCAACTGAGCTGAGATAGGCGCCAGCGCCCCCCGCTATCCCAAAAGGGAATAAGCGGTAGAAAATGGATGAATGGATGAGTTTCTTTTTTAGAGGATTTCTGCTGGTGGTGTGCCTCCCCATTTTTTCAACGCAAAAAATGTGCCTTGGCTCAAAAAAGGTTGAAAAACGCTGCTCTACGTGAACGAACATGTCATTGTCCTAATCTTCACACAAATGTCAAAAGATGTTAACCACAAGATCAAAACCCATATTTGGCTAACAATGATACTAATTATTGTGTTGCAGTCAGCTGATTATATTGCAGAGTCATGAGATGAAAGCCATAAAAGACTTACGGTACATGACGCATCACATCCACCTATCAGACACGTGTTTGGGTGTGTTCACCGTGCACAGACTTCGACCCATTAGATTCTCTATTCCAAACAAAACATGCAACGTCATGCCACAGTGGTTTGAATGTTAAACTACCTTTTTTAATGTTTGATAGAATTTGCAGAAGTCAAAAATCATTAAACAACAGTCGTACAAACATCTGTAGCCTCCGACTGCCAGGCTTTTTTTTCTAGGACACACTGAAATAAAAAATGCACCTTGCTAAATATCAGATGAGAGAGGAGCTTTGCAGAGCCGGAACCCTTAAAAGGCCTACTGAAATGAGATTTTCTTATTTAAACGTGGGATAGCAGGTCCATTCTATGTGTCATTCATGATCATTTTGCAATATTGCCATATTTTTGCTGAAAGGATTTAGTAGAGAACATCGACGATAAAGTTTGCAACTTTTGGTCGCTAATAAAAAAGACTTGCCTGTACCGGAAGTAGCAGACGATGTGCGCGTGACGTCACGGGTTGTGGAGCTCCTCACATTGTTTACAATCATGGCCACCAGCAGCGAGAGCGATTCGGACCGCGAAAGAGACAATTTCCCCATTAATTTGAGCGAGGATGAAAGATTTGTTGATGAGGAAAGTGAGAGTGAAGGACTACAAAGAAAAAAAAAAAAGACTATATGTTATTAGACAAATTTACTAGGATAATTCTGGAAAATCCCTTATCTGCTTATTGTGTTACTAGTGTTTTAGTGAGATTATATGGTCGTACCTGTACAACCTGAAGTTCGGCCCCGCACCTTTCTTCAGCACCAGTCGACGGGTGGTGGCGATGCCCATCTCTGCCCTTCGCAAGGGACCCTCTTCGAAACACAATCTTTCAAAATGATCGCTGCATAATACACTGTACTTTGTGTGTGTGGTCCAATCCAAACGTGTTCGCTTGACCGCTCTGTTCCATAGTAAAGCTTCACCGTCATCTTTCGGGAATGTAAACAATGAAACACCGGCTGTGTTTGTGTTGCTAAAAGCGGCCGAAATACACCGCTTCCCACCTGCAGCTTTCTTCTTTGACGTCTCCATTGTTCATTGAACAAATTGCAAAAGATTCAGCGACACAGATGTCCAGAATACTGTGGAATTCTGCGATGAAAACAGACGACTTATAGCTGGGAACGGTGCTGGAAGAAAATGTCCTCTACAATGCGTGACGCACTTCGGCGCGAAATTTAAAATTGCAATTTAGTAAACACTTCCGGCCGTATTGGCATGTGTTGCAATGTTAATATTTCATCATTGATATATAAACTATCAGACTGCGTGGTTGGTAGTAGTGGGTTTCAGTAGGCCTTTAAAAGACCCTTGCTTTAGTCCAGGGGTCAGGAACCTCTTTGGCCGAGAGAGCAATGAAAGCCAAATATTTCAAAATGTATTTCCGTGAAAGCCATTTGATATTTTTAAACACTGAATGCAACTAAAAGCGTGCATTTTTTAAGTAAGAACAACATTTTTAGAGTATAATTTGTTTATTATTCTTTTTAATAACATTAATAATAACACAGTTATTACCAGCGTAATTATTCATGACTTATTGTGTTAAGCAATGTCAGCAAAGATATATCTGAGAGCCAGGTGCAGTCATCAAAAGAGCCACATCTGGCTCTAGAGCAGGGGTAGGGAACCTATGGCTCGCGAGCCAGATGTGGCTCTTTTGATGACTGCACCTGGCTCTCGGATAAATCTGAGCTGACGCTGCTTATTACGATAAGTAATGAATAATTCGACTTGTAATGAAAAATAACGTTCAAAATATAAAACATTCTCATGCATTTTTATGGTCAAGAAGTTGCGTTAATGGTAAGAAGTAAGTTATTCATCATTGGTTAGTGTGGGGCTTGCACTCCCGGGGGTTCTTCAGACCACCAAGCGCCGACATGAGAGCCTGTTTCAGGGTTACAATATTGTTATATTTTTCAGTAAGTCTCTCAGTTGTTTTCCAGCATTTGTCTTTTTCTCTTTCGTTCTCGCTCGCACTCTGGCTCCAGCCCCAACACTGTCTCTCCTCCTAGCTAATGCTTATAAACAGAGCGACAGGTGATTAGATAACCAGGCCCAGCTGGGCCATCCACGCACCTGTCACTGATTTCGAGGCCGGATCCAGGCAACACCCTGCTTCGCTGCAGGCCCGCAGGCCAGGCCCCCTCCACATTTAGCTTCAGAATAACAATGTTTTTAGAAAGAATAAGAGACATGAAATGTTGGTCTTACTTAAAAATGTACGCGTTTACTTGTGTTCGGTGTTAAAAAAAATAATATATGGCTCTTACGGAAATACATTTTCAAATATTTGGCTTCTCGGCTCTCTCAGCCAAAAAGGTTCCCGACCCCTGCTCTAGAGCCATAGGTTATCCTACCACGGCTTTAGTCCAACTATGTCAAAAAGCTTCTCAGACTTATTGGAATACAGTGTTGACCTCGGCTTACGAGTATTTTGAGATACAAGTGGTCTCGCGGCTAATTGTTAGACTAAGTCAGGGGTCGGGAACCTTTTTGGCTGAGAGAGCCAAGAAAGCCAAATATTTTAAAATGTATTTCTGTGAGAGCCATATAATATTTTTTTTTAACACTGAACACAACTAAACGCGTGCATTTTTAAGTAAGACCAACATTTCTAGAGTATAATAGGTCTATTGTTCTTTGTAATAACATTGTTATTCTGAAGCTAACTGTGGAGGGGGCGTGGCCTGCAGCGAAGCGGGGTGTTGCCAGGATCGGGCTCGAAATCAGCGACAGGTGCAATAATGGCCCACCTGGGCTTTGTTATCTAATCACCTGTCGCTCTGTTATAAGCAGCAGCCAGGGGGAAAGACGGGGTTGGGGCAGGAGCCAGAGCGCGAGCGAGAACAAAAGAGAAAAAGACAATTGCTGGAAAGCAACTGAGAGACTTATTGAAAAATAAAACAATATTGTAACCCTGAAACAGGCTCTCATGTCGGTGCTTGGTGGTCTGAAGAACCCCCAGGAGGGCAAGCCCCACACTCACCAATAATAAATAAATAACTTCTTACCATTAACGCAACTTCTTGAACAAGTGTGGTAGAAAACGGATGGATGGATTAAAAATGCATGAAATTTTTTTATATTTTGAACGTCCTTTTTAACACTGTAATTACAAGTGGAATTATTCATTACTTATTATGTTAAGTAATGTCAGCTCAGATTTATCCGAGAGCCGGATGCAGTCATCAAAAGAGCCACATCTGGCTCGCGAGCCATAGGTTCCCTACCCTTGGAATAAGTAGTAAGCAAATATTAGAGTTTTGGGCCTATCCACCGGAAGTTGGTGTAGCGATTGTCAGAATGAATCCTGTAAGATCCGCCCAAAACATCTGGCTTTTCATAGCAATAGCTTATCGCTAGAGATCGATATTTATTAAATTAAAGAAAAATAAATTTAACGGTGATAATGTGACGGTTTGCTGGCATCGTGGTGAAGTTGCGTTCTCTCGTGGGTGCAGCGGAGATGGAACACAGTGTGAAGGTAGGAATGATGATTTATTTATATCTACAAAAACCAGACTAGGAACAAAAAAACTTGCACGAAGGCACTATAAACAAAACCAACAGAAAGCGTTAGCATGAGCTAGGGACAAACAACAGAATAGCCCATCCATTTTCTACCGCTTATTCCCTTTCGGGGTCGCGGGGGGCGCTGGCGCCTATCTCAGCTACAATCGGGCGGAAGGCGGGGTACACCCTGGACAAGTCGCCACCTCATCGCAGGGCCAACACAGATAGACAGACAACATTCACACTCACATTCACACACTAGGGCCCATTTCGTGTTGCCAATCAACCTATCCCCAGGTGCATGTCTTTGGAGGTGGGAGGAAGCCGGAGTACCCGGAGGGAACCCACGCAGTCACGGGGAGAACATGCAAACTCCACTCAGAAAGATCCCGAGCCTGGATTTGAACCCAGGACTGCAGGACCTTCTTATTGTGAGGCAGACGCACTAACCCCTCTGCCACCTCCTCTGCTATTCTGTTGCCACGCAACAGAATAGCATGGAAGCTAAAGTACACAAAAGTAATTACCACAATGCGGGAAGAGCGATGTCACCTGTTGCATTGAAGCAAATAAGAGTCCGAGAGCGAATGGCAAACAAAGGCAGTCTTAAATAAGGAGATAATCACAAATCAGGTGCGCGCAGGTGAGACTAAATGGGTAACTATGACAACGGAACACACAGGAAGTGCCACCAGGAACTAAGGACGTGAAATAACAGGATGTGATATACAAACAGAACAAAAAACGAAAATGACATGATCCAAGTCGTGGATCATGAGAGATAAATTTTTTTTAAACTTTGAACAATGTATTGTTTACCTCACAATATTCATCTGTAAAATCTAACATTGTACCAAAATGTTGCTTTACAAAAGCGTATTGTGATAATGTGTGAGATTTAATAAAATGTTTATTATTGAGGTTGTGGTTGACAGTGGTGGATAGCACTGCACGACATCCATTTGCTTCGAATATGTTGGTAATTGTGGGGAGAGGAGATCTGACAAACACATCTGCAAACTAAAAACAAAACATAATTATTTTTATTTTTAAATCAATTTAATTTTGGAAAATATACAGTCATGGTCAAAAGTTTACATACACTTGTAAAGAACATAATGTCATGGCTGTTTTGAGTTTACAATCATTTCTACAACTCTTATTTTTTTGTGATAGAGTGATTGGAGCACATACTTGTTGGTCATAAAAAAACATTCATGAAGTTTGGTTCTTTTATGAATTTATTATGGGTCTACTGAAAATGTGAGCAAATCTGCTGGGTCAAAATATTTGCTTACATGTCCCTTGGCAAGTTTCACTGCAATAAGGCACTTTTGGTAGCCATCCACAAGCTTCAGGTTGAATTTTTGACCACTGCTCTTGACAAAATTGGTGAGGTTCAGCTACATTTGTTGGGTTTCTGACAATAACTTGTTTCTGCAGCATTGTCCACACGTATAAGTCAAGACTTTGGGAAGGCTTAATTCTGATTTAGCCAATCCTTTACCACTTTTGACCGGTGTTTGGGGTCATTGTCCTGTTGGAACACCCAACTGCGCCCAAGACCCAACCTCCGGGCTGATAAATTTTAGGTAGTCCTGAAGAATTTGGAGGTAATCCTCCTTTTCCATTGTCCCATTTACTCTCTGTAAAGCACCAGTTCCATTGGCAGCAAAACAGGCGGAGAGCATAATACTAACACCACCATGCTTTACGGTAGGTAGGCCTGGTGTTCCTGGGATTAAAGGCCTCACCTTTTGTCCTCCAAACATATTTCTGGATATTGTGGCCAAACAGCTCAATTTTTGTTTCATCCGACCACAGAACTTTCCTACAGAAAGGTCTTATCTTTGTCCATATGATGTCATCGGGACAACAATACTGAAACTTGCCAAGGGATATGTAACCAAATATTAACATTGCTGTATGTATACTTTTGACCCAGCAGATTTAATCACAGACCCATTATAAATTCATAAAAGAACCAAACTTCGTGAATGTTTTTTATGACCAACAAGTATGTGCTCCAATCATTCTATCACAAAACAATAAGAATTGTAGAAATTATAGGAAACTCAAGAGAGCCATGACATTATGTTCTTTACAAGTGTATGTAATCTTTTGATCGCAACTGTACCTTTTAAGCCATGTTTTGATTGTGAAGGAGTGCTTAATAAAGTGGCCAGTGAGGGCATAGAGTCATGGGTGTTTGGAACTATCCACACATTGAGGAAATACCTTGGGTTAAAATGATAAAACCAGTTTTATCAGGTTTCCTGCCAAGTATTTCAGTGCATTCAGGTGCGAGAGTAATGGCAAAGAAAACAATACTAACAAAGCGAGGCAAAAATCTTGCCACGATATCTGCTCAGATAGACGTCCTTCAAAACTCTTTTAAAGGCCTACTGAAACCCACTACTACCGACCACGCAGTCTGATAGTTTACATATCAATGATGAAATATTAACATTGCAACACATGCCAATACAGCCTTTTTAGTTTACTAAATTAGAATTTTTAATTTCCCGCGGAGTTTCCTGTTGAAAACGTCGCGGAATGATGATGCGTGTTTGTGACGTTATTGGTTGGAGCGGACATATTAGCCCAGCACCACACACGGCTAAAAGTCGTCTCTTTTCATCGCATAATTACACAGTATTCTGGACTTCTGTGTTGCTGAATCTTTTGCAATTTGTTCAAATAATAATGGAGAAGTCAAAGTAGAAAGATGAAAGTGGGAAGCTTTTAGCCTTTAGCCCCAAAAACACGGTGTTTCCTTGTTTAAAATTCCCGGAGGTGACGCTTTACTATGGATCAGAGCGGTCAAGCGAACATGAATCCCGACTACATGTCAACCGGCAGTTTTCGGTGAGAAAATTGTGGAAATAAGTCGCCTCTTACCGAAGATCAGCAGAGCTTCTGCCGTGCTGCAGCTGATCGTGACTTCCCTCAGAAACTGGCGTCAACACACCCGTGGCCACACTCCTCCGACTATCAGGTACTATTTAACTCACTAAAACACTATTAACACAATAGAAAGATAAGGGATTTCCCAGAATTATCCTAGTAAATGTGTCGAAAAACATCTGAATCGCACCCAATGCAATCGCCTTTTTTTTTCTTTTCTAGTCCATCCATCCATCCATCCATTTTCTACCGCTTATTCCCTTTTGGGGTCGCGGGGGGCGCTGCCGCCTATCTCAGCTACAATCGGGCGGAAGGCAGGGTACACCCTGGACAAGTCGCCACCTCATCACAGGGCCAGCACAGATAGACGTCACTCTAAATTTCCTCATCCACGAATCTTTCATGCTCGCTCAAATGAATGGGGAGATTGTCGCCTTCTCGGTCCGAATAGCTTTTGCTGCTGGAGGCTCACATTATAAACAAAGTGAGGATGTGAGGAGCCCTACAACCAGTGACGTCACGCGCACGTCGTTGTACAGGTACGACCATATAATCTCACTAAAACACTAGTAACACAATAAGCAGATAAGGGAGTTTTCAGAATTATCCTAGTAAATTTGTCTAATAACATCTGAATCGCTCCCACTGTATAGTCTTTTTTTTTTCACTCTTACTTTCCTTATCCACGAATCTTTCATCCTCGCTCAAATTAATGGGGAAATCGTTGCTTTCTCGGTCCGAATCGCTCTCGCTGCTGGTGGCCATGATTGTAAACAATGTTCAGATGTGAGGAGCTCCACAACCCGTGACGTCACGCGCACATCGTCTGCTACTTCCGGTACAGGCAAGGCTTTTTCATTAACGACCAAAAGTTGCGAACTTTATCGTGGATGTTCTCTACTAAATCCTTTCAGCAAAAATATGCCAATATCGTGAAATGATGAAGTATGATACATAGAATGAACCTGCTATCCCCGTTTAGATAAGAAAATCTCATTTCAGTAGGCCTTGAAATCCTAATCCAGAGCATGAAAAGCGGAGGATACAATCTGTTCCCTCTCCCGAGTTCAAATCCGTCTTGCCAGTTATGCAACGTTTAAATACCATATGAGAGCGACGAAACATGGGAAGCGAAGGTCATGGGCCCTTTTTTTCTAGGATTAAATATAGGATTAGAAGGGTTGCATCATACAATATTCACTAAGTGATATGAAGAATAATGATGAATTGGGTGATCTCATTTAGAATCCGCGTTGTTTGAACAAATAAATCAATACATATTGACGGAAAGAATCAGAATCAAAAATATAAAATGAAACGTTCATAGAACGAGAGTGACAAAGCCAGAAGATGCTGTATTAGTGTTGTCCCGATACCAATATGTTGGTACTGGTACCAAAATGTATTTCTGTACTTTTCGGTACTTTTCTAAATAAAGGGGACCACAATTTTTTTTTATTTTTGGTTTTATTTTAAAAATAAATCTTAGGGTACATTGAACATGTTTATATTGCAATTTAGTCCTTAAATAAAATAGTGAACATACTAGAAATCTTGTCTTTTTTTAGTAAGTAAGCAAACAAAGTCTCCCAATTTAGTCTGCTGACATATGCAGTAACATATTGTGTCATTTATCTACCTATTATTTTCTCAACATTATTAAGGACAAGCGGTAGAAAATGCATTATTAATCTACTTGTTCATTTACAGTTAATATCTGCTTACTTTCTCTTTTAACATGTTCTATCTACACTTCTGTTAAAATGCAATAATCACTTATTCTTCTGTTGTTTGATACTTTACATTGGTTTTGGGTGATACCAAAAATTTGGGAATCAATCTGATACCAAGTAGTTACAGGATCATACATTGGTCATATTTAAAGTCCTCATGTGTCCAGAGACATATTTCCTGAGTTGATGAACATAATATACATTTAATAAAAGCAAAAAAAAAGTTGTGATGCTAAAAAAATATTGATGTAATCATAGTAGTATCAACTAGAAACGCTCCTGTACTTAGTATCATTACAGTGGATGTTAGGTGTAGATCCACCAATGGCGTTTGTTTATATTGTAGCGTCCCGCAAGAGTTAGTGCTGCAGGGAATTACGGGAATTTGTTCTGTAGTGTTTATACTGTGTTGCGGTGCAAATATTCTCCCAAAAAGTGTTTGTCATTGTTATATGGCACAAGTTTATGACAGTGTTGGCTTTGTTTATACGGCCACCCTTAATGTGACATGTATGGTTGTTGAGTAAGTATGCGCTTCATTCGCTTATGTGTAGTATATTGAGAGTTAAGATGAACGTCTTAATGGTCCATGATCGGGCATATTGATGTTTTGGTTAGACTTTGTTTACTGTTTACACCCACCCTCAAGGTGGCGTTTCAGTGTTATCACTTCACCTTTTTCGTCCGTTCCGTGACGCTTTGCTGGCATCGTGGTGTGGTTTTTGTTCTCTCGTGGATGCAGCGGAATGGAACACAGCGTGAACGTAGGAATTATAATTTATTTAACTATAAAAATGGACTAGGAACAGAAAGACTTGCACAAAGGCACTAAGACAAAACAAACACAAAGCACGAGCATGTAAGCTTGGGACATAAACAGGGCAGGAATAGCGTGGAAGCTAACAAGTATCAAAAGTAAATTACCACAATCAATCAATCAATCAATCAATGTTTACTTATATTGCCCTAAGTCACTAGTGTCTCAAAGGGCTGCACAAACCACTATGACATCCTTGGTAGGCCCACATAAGGGCAAGGAAAACTCACACCCAGTGGGTCGTCGGTGACAATGATGACTATGAGAACCTTGGAGAGGAGGAAAGCAATGGATGTCAAGCGGGTCTAACATGATACTGTGAAAGTTCAATCCATAATGGATCCAACACAGTTGCAAGAGTCCAGTCCAAAGCGGATCCAACACAGCAGCGAGAGTCCCGTTCACAGCGGAGCCAGCAGGAAAACATCCCAAGCGGAGGCGGATCAGCAGCGCAGAGATGTCCCCAGCCGATACACAGGCGAGCAGTACATGGCCACCGGATAGGACCGGACCCCCTCCACAAGGGAGAGTGGGACATAGGAGAAAAAGAAAAGAAACGGCAGATCAACTGGTCTAAAAAGGGAGTCTATTTAAAGGTTAGAGTATACAAATTAGTTTTAAGGTGAGACTTAAATGCTTCTACTGAGGTGGCATCTCAAACTTTTACCGGGAGGGCATTCCAGAGTACTGGAGCCCAAAATGAAAACGCTCTATAGCCCACAGACTTTTTTTGGGCTTTGGGAATCACTAATAAGCCGGAGTCCTTTGAACGCAGATTTCTTGCCGGGACATATGGTACAATACAATCGGCAAGATAGGATGGAGCTAGGCCGTGTAGTATTTTATACGTAAGTAGTAAAACCTTAAAGTCACATCTTAAGTGCACAGGAAGCCAGTGCAGGTGAGGAAAGTGATAAGTTTATAATATTTAGCACTAATGGACCTAATAATACAAAGAGCTCCTTGATCAGTTTCCCAGGAAGAGGGTCAAGTAAACATGTTGTTTGTTTTATTCCATTTACACGTTGTAACAATTCCTCTAATGTTATTTCCTCAAAACAAGAGAAACTATTTTGCGGGAAGAGCGACGTCATCTGCTGCACGGAAGCAAATAAGAGTCCGAGAACGAATGGCAAACAAAGGAAGTCTTAAATAAGGAGATACTCACAAATCAGGTGCGCGACGACAAACAAGAGACAGGTGACATTAATGAGTTACTATGACAAGAGAAACAAAACAGGAAGTGCCACCGGGAACTAAGGACGTCAAATAACAAACAGGCTATGACAACAAAACAGAAAACCAAACCCAAACCAGAACATGACATGATCCAAGTCGTGGATCATGACACGTTCTCCATTTTCTGTCTGCTTGTAAGTACTCCGTGATTGTGCATTGGCGATCAAGCTCGTCTGCATGACACGACATGACGACATGGGGGACTGGTACTTTTTAGAGGCAGTATAGTACCAAGTATGATTCATTAGTATTGCGGTACTATACCAATACCGGTATCCCATACAACCCTATGCTGTATCTTGAAGGCCTACTGAAACCCACTACTACCGACCACGCAGTCGGCTAGTTTATATATCAATGATGAAATATTAACATTGCAACACATGCCAATACGGCCGGTTTAGTTTACTAAATTACAATTTTAAATTTCCCACGGAGTTTCTTGTAGTAAACGTCGTGGAATGATGACGTGTGTTTGTGAGGTCTCGGGTTGTAGCGGACATATTAGCCCAGCACCACTTACGGCTAAAAGTCGTCTCTTTTAATCGCATAGTTACACAGTAATTTGGACATCTGTGTTGTGGAATCTTTTGCAATTTGTTCAATTAATAATGGAGACTATAAAGAACAATGCTGTTGGTGGAAAGCGGTGGATTGCAGCTGCCTTTAGCACCGAAACACAGCCGGTGTTTCTTTGTTTGTTGTGGAGCTTTAACACAGAGCGGTCAAGCGAACATGTTTCTCTACGTAAACCAGCAAGTTTTTGGATGAGAAAATTGTGATATTAAGTCTGCTTTTACCGGAGACTTCAGTGGGTTATGGGCCCTCCTCCTGCAGCTCAAAAAGGCAGCTGTGATCTTGGCTCCTCGGCTTCTCTCAGAGACACTGGCGTTCACCGCAGCCACCCGACTTTGAGGTATGACTTTATAATCTCACTAAAATACTATTAACACAATAAGCAGATAAGGGATTTTCCAGAATTATCCTAGTAAATGTGTCTAATTACCAATCCAATCCAATCCACTTTATTTATATAGCACATTTAAACAACAAGAACGTTTCCAAAGTGCTGCACAGCCATGTTAAAGACAATATTAAAAAAAACAATATTATCTTCCACCAACGACTGAATAAAAACAAAAAATAAATGAATTAAAACTAATATAAAAAAAACAATATAAAAATAAATATGATTAAAATCAATTAAAACAGTAAAATAGAAATCAAAATGTATAAAAAACACAGAGGACAGAGGACCACACAACATTACATCTGAAATGCTCCCACTGCCGCCGCCCGGAGCCGTAGCTTTTTCTTTTTTAGTTCTTCACTCTAACTTTCCTCATCCACAAATCTTTCATCCTCGCTCAAATTAATGGGGAAATCGTCGCTTTCACGGTCCGAATAGCTCTTGCTGCTGGAGGCTATGATTATAAACAATGTGAGGATGTCAGGAGCCCTACAACCCGTGACGTCACGCGCACATCGTCTGCTACTTCCGGCAAAAGCAAGGCTTTTTTATTAGCGACCAAAAGTTGCGAACTTTATCGTCGATGTTCTCTACTAAATCCTTTCAGCAAAAACATGGCAATATCGCGAAATGATCAAGTATGACACATAGAATGGACCTGCTATCCCCGTTTAAATAAGAAAATCTCATTTCAGTAGGCCTTTAAATGGGGCGTGGGCATAAATGAAGTTATTTCTAAATTATCCGAGTCCAGCTGCTGCGTTCCTATTGGCTGACAGATGCCGTGGAAGCATCTGGTATCGGTTACAAGATCTGCAGCCTCTCTGCGGACTCCCATCCTCCTCCTCCTTTTGCAACACACCCCTTGGCAGACTGGCGGACATGCAGCGAGCTTCCGCCTGGCGACATGCACGCGCAAAAAGGCAGGGAGGATGAGCATCCTCGCATATGCTCCTCTGGCTTCGTGGCTCGACGTCCCAGGGCGAACAGACATGTGACATGCTGTCCTACCGCTCCCCTATTCCTCCATCCTCACGCCAAGCTCCATATGTGGCAGTCAACATGCTACACGCACTGGTGCACGAGCAGACCAAGTGAAGAATGAGGTGGTTTACGGTCAAAAGCTCCTCAAATGCCGCATTCAAGACTGCTGCAGAGTAGGAAATCTGCCACTCGAAATGTACGACTAAATGGGTGGAGCTAAAAAGAACAATGGCTGACAAGCGCGTAAAGCTAATACCTGTTTTGTATGTGTAAGGCTATGACTACACTAAGCCAGATAACCCCTTTAAGGCCTACTGAAACCCACTACTACCGACCACGCAGTCTGATAGTTTATATATCAATGATGAAATATTAACATTGCAACACATGCCAATACGGCCTTTTTAGTTTACTAAATTGCAATTTTAAATTGATGACGCGTACGTTTGACGTCTCGGGTTGTAGCGGACATTTTTTTCCAGCCCGATCCAAGCTATAAGTCAGGGGTGTCAAACTCAAATACAGAGTGGGCCAAAATTTTAAACGGAACAAAGCCGCGGGCCAAGGTTGAACAAATTAACCTTTTAATAGGGACCCAAACAAGTTTTGCATTAAATATTGAACAAGCAAGGCTTATATAACTTAAGTTACATGCAAAATCCAGTTTCAAACAATATTAATAATAATTAAAAAAATATCAATGGCATACCAAATAAAATTTTTATAAAAATGTTATGCCTTTTTTTTCTATTTGCAATCTTCTGAGGTAAATATAAAAAAAATTTCCACAGGCCAATAATAAATTTGAAAATAAAATAACAATTCAAGCCTTGAAGTAGCAAGAGAAAATACTTGAACAAAACGTTAATTATTTGTCAGTTTGCTGGAAGTTTCCCGGAAGAGTTAGTGCTGCAAAGGGTTCTGGGTATTTGTTCTGTTGTGTTACAGTGCGGATTTTCACCCGAAATGTGTTGGTCATTCTTGTTTGGTGTGGGTTCACAGTGTGGCGCATATTTGTAACAGTGCTAAAGTTGTTTATACGGCCACCCTCAGTGTGACCTGTATGGCTGTTGACCAAGTATGCCTTGCATTCACTTGTGCGTGTGTGTGTGTGTGTGTGTGTGTGTGTGTGTGTGTGTAAAAGCCACAAATATTATGTGACACGCTGTTAGTATGGAGGAAAAGCGGACGTGACGACAGGTTGTAGAGAACGCTAAAGGCAGTGCCTTAAATGCACGCCCCCAATATAGTTGTCCAGGTGGAAATCGGTAGAAATTCGGGAGAATGGTTGCCCCGGGAGATTTTCGGGAGGGGCACTGAACTTCGGGGGTCTACCGGTAAAATTAGGAGGGTTGGCAAGTATGAGTATTAGTGGTGAATGCGGTGTTACAGCGGCACCGATGCTGTATAACACGGACGGGCCAGCTCTAATGCTAAATTGATATTATCTCAAGGGCCAAATTAAATTACACGGCGGGCCCTAGTTTGACACCCATGCTATAAGTAGTCTGCTTTAATCGCATAATTACACAGTATTCTGGACATCTGTGTTGCTGAATCTTTTGCAATTTGTTCAATTAATAGTGGAGACCTCAAAGTAGAAAGATGGAGGTGGGAAGCTTTTAGCCTTTAGCCACACAAACACAGCCGGTGTTTCCTTGTTTGAAATTCCCGAAGGTGAAGCTTTACTATGGAACAGAGCAGTCAAGCGAACATGGTTCCCGACCACATGTCAACCGGCAGGTTTCGGTGAGAAAATGGTGGTAATAAGTCGGCTCTTACCGAGCTTGCGTCCTCCTGCAGCTGCTGCGGACTATTACTTCCTCCCACCAGAGACACTGGCGGTCACCACACCCGTGGCCACACCCCTCCAACTTTCAGGTACCATAAAATCTCACTAAAACACTAGTAACACAATAAGCGGATAAGGGATTTTCCAGAATGATCCTAGTAAATGTGTCTAATAACATCTGAATCGCTCCCACTGTCCTCGCCTTTTTTTTCTTCTAGTGCTTCATTCTTAATATCCTCATCCACAAATCTTTCATCCTCGCTCAAATTAATGGGGAAATTGTCACTTTCTCGGTCCAAATCGCTCTAGCTGCTGGTGGCCATGATTGTAAACAATGTGAGAATATGAGGAGCCTCAAACTGGTGACATCACGCGCACATCGTCTGCTACTTCCGGTAAAGGCAAGGCTTTTTTATTAGCGACCAAAAGTTGCGAACTTTATCGTCGATGTTCTCTACTAAATCATTTCAGCAAAAATTTGGCAATATCGCGAAATGATCAAGTATGACACATAGAATGGACCTGCTATCCCACGTTTAAATAAGAAAATCTCATTTCAGTAGGCCTTTAAACGAATAATTACAGTATTTCGCCCAAGCCCCGTTTCAGCAACACTAAACCAGTGTTTAATATTCCCCTCCTTGGATATTTTTTTACACGGGTAAGTGCGCTGTGTACTTTTTGAATCTCCATCTCTTAGCTTGCTTTGTATGGACTAACTGATCGTTTACAAACTGAGTTCGGAGAGGAAGTAAAGTCCCACACAGGAAGTGACGTCAGCAAGAACACGCCGGGGCCAGCTTCATAACAACCGGAGCTCACCCCCGGAAAGATGGAGGCGAGTCATCCAGACATGACCGTGTTTCTCATTCTTCTACATGTACAGACGCTTGTGGAAATCACACATCAATACCTTAAGAGAAGAAAACGGGCGATTGCAGCTATTTCAGATACAACACTTCCCAGACGGCAAGAGAACTTTCGAATGTGACTAGCGAGAAAATGCAGAAAACGCTTCAATTAGTATCGCTATATTATAACAAATAAATACTCAAATCTCATGGTGCGTTTTTATTGTAATGATGACCAAAAAAATATTTTAAAGCCAGCAGCCCAAAACAAAAAGGTTCTTATACTTTTCAAATTTTCTTGTAATCAGACAGTATTTTTGTTTGTAGATGAAATTTTTGCCTGACATGTTTCGACTGTCATCTGCAGTCTTCTTCAGAAGGGTCACCTGACCACTGTGACGTGTTACCTATCAGCTGTCCTTATAGGCGTAGCCGACCACACCTATACCTAACCACGAAAATATGAGCAACTGTTCACTGCAAAAACAGAAATCTAAGTAAGATTAAGTATTTCAAACAAGGGTGATATTTGCTTATTTTCTGTCTGATAAGATAATTCTTCTCACTAAGCAGATTTTATGTTGGAGTGTTTTACTTGTTTTGGTCCTAAATGATCGCAGTAAGATATTACAGCGTTGCTGAGACTTTAGGACCTTTATTGAGTAAAACATGCTTGAAACTAGAATATCAAATAAATGATAAATGGGTTGTACTTGTATAGCGCTTTTCTACCTTCAAGGTACTCAAAGCGCTTTGACACTACTTCCACATTCACCCATTCACACACATTCACACACTGATGGAGGGAGCTGCCATGCAAGGCGCTAACCAGCACCCATCAGGAGCAAGGGTGAAGTGTCTTGCTCAGGACACAACGGACGTGACGATGTTGGTACTAGGTGGGGATTGAACCAGCGACCCTCAGGTTGCGCACGACCACTCTCCCACTGCGCCACGCCGTCCCTAGCATCAACTGATGCTAAGCTGTGTCATTAACACTCACAAGTATAATACTACATTTTTAAAGTAATAATTTCTTACTTCAAGCATGAAAAAAAATCATGATGCCGAGCGCATATCATTATGTCAAGATAATGGCACTAGCATTTACTTAATTTAAGAATATTTTTCAACATATTGAGCCAAAAGGTCTCAATTTGTTTTCCTACCAAGAAAAGTGCACTTGTTATTAGTGAGATTATACTTATTTTAATGTATTTTTGGGTTCATTGAGGTTAGCTAACTTTACTTGTTTTGGAAAGTCTTGACAAGCCAAATGTTCTTGTTCTATTGGCAGATCATTTTGCTTAGTTCAGATAAAATACCCCACATTTTTGTATTTTTTTTTTCTTGTTTTTGAACACTGACTTTTTGCAGTGTAGATATGTTTTTCTTATTTTTGACAAGCTGATCTCTATTCAGAAAATGCTGTTGCTCAATACAAAATGTAGTACATCAATAAACAATAAAATCATACGGCTTACGAGACAAAAAAGGATTTTTGCTGCCGATGTTGCTTCCAATCATCCATGAAAGCTATCAGCCGTTACGAATACCAATATGCATTACCTGTAAATGACCTGTATTTATTAATTAGCAATTTATTTATGGTGATACTTAACAGTTTAACAATATCATCACAACTTAAAATAGTTGTTTATTATCTTTTTATTACATACAATTTTTGGAGCAAAACAAAGTCTTTTAAATCCTTTGGTTTGGACCTTAAAGTCCTACTGTGTCTAGGAAATTATTTCCTGAGTATGTAAACATTAACAAAAACAACAACAACAATTAACCACCTTGGTTCAGCCCCTGCTTCAATTCCTGGGTCCTCCTGAATTAACTGAGGTAATAGCTCAAGTTATAGACCTATTACATATTATATGACATCATATTATATTATATATAGCTATAAGCCATTTTCCCTTGAGGCTATGAAGTGTTTTATCCGATTAATTGAACAAGATAATAGATACACGATTCCATTCATCCATTTTCTACCGCATGTCCCTTTCGGGGTCGCGGGGGTTGTTGGAGCCTATCTCAGCTGCATTTGGGCAGAAGTCGAGGTACAAAATGGACAAGTAGCCACCTCATCACAGGGCCAATACAGATAGACAGATAACATTCACACTCACATGTGCAATAGTTCAACAAATACATGGTAATATTAAAAAAATACAGATGATGTAGATGGATTAGCAAATAACAATGAATAATGGTAAAAAAAAATACTTTGAAAAAATCTGAACCATGTCTTTATAGCAGCCAAAAGGACAAATAAATCGATTTGTTTACTACTTTATTTACATAAATTCACAAAATTGATGATTTAAGATTCTACTTTTTGTTAGGCCTAAGTGTTTTTGTTTAAAAAAAAAATTAAAAAAATTAACATTTATAAGTTTTACAATGGAACTAAAACAATTCTTAGTTACTAAAACCAACCATGTCTGTCATGATCCGTGGTCCGGATCATGTTTAGTTTAGTTATGTTCTGTTAGTTTTGGACTTCCTTAGTTCCTGGTTGCACTTCCTTGTTTGTTTTGTCACTATGGTTACTAATGATTTTCAACCTGTCTCTGTTTTTGGGACACACCTGTGTCCAAGCAAAAGACAATATTTAAGCCTGACTTTTTTTATCACTTGTCCTGGCTTCCTTGCTTGCGGTAAGCAACAATCCCGTTTAGGTATTCCTGTTCTAGACTCTGTGCTAAGTAGTTGCCTTAGCTTCCTGTGCGTTCAGCACGCTTTTCTTTTGTGTCCGTCTGTTTGGTATGGTGTATTATATATATATATATATATATAATATATATATATATATATATATATATATATATATATATATATAAAGGTAGGATATGATTGAACAAATAATACACCATACCAAACAGACGGACACAAAAGAAAAGCGTGCTGAACGCACAGGAAGCTAAAGCAACTACTTAGCACAGAGTCTAGAACAGGAATACCTAAACGGGATATATATATATATATATATATATATATATGTATATATATATATATATATATATATATATACACGTGACTGTTGCTTACCGCAAACAAGGAAGCCAGGACGAGTCATAAAAAAGGCAGGCTTAAATATTGTCTCTTGATTAGACACAGGTGTGTCCCAAAAAACATAGGCAGGTGAAAATCATTAGTAACCATAGTGACAAAACAAACAAGGAAGTGCAACCAGGAACTAAAGAAGTCCAAAACTAACAGAACATAAACTAAACTAGACATGATCATGACCATGGATAATGACACATGTCATTTTCAAAAACTTTTAAATGTCTTTGTTTCAGTTTTGGTTGATTTTGGCGGTGCCAGTAGACCAAAGCGGTAATGTTTTGTCAGAAGAAAACCACAATTCCCATGAGGACTAGCGCATATAGCGTCATAGTGACATGATGTCCGCTGTAATTTTGGCGAAAATATTAGGTCTTTAATGGCCATGCTGATGTTAAATAGCAGACACTATTAACAAATGATGTTGGATTGTGCTACAAACATGACGCTACTACCAAGAATGTATCGGGGTGGATGCAGGTCTGGCAGGTTAAACTAACACGCTGGTGGCTATTTACTGCTACAGCACAAATTTCCGATAGCTAACATTAGCATTATCATATTGATTGAGCATCGGAAGTGCCTTTCTCGTCCAACAGGAACAGTACAAAGACAGCATCGGTCTGAAATTCCTCGTCTTTGACCTGGACCATTGTTGATCCTTGACTCTCTTTTATCCGGGTTGTTCTTTGTCTCCTCAGACAAAACTTTTCGTTACTTTGGTTGTTTTGTAGCTCCACCCATGATAGTCTGACGAGTCCGCATTTCAAAAATTGTTTTTGGAAACTGTGGACATCATGTACTCGGAACAAAGAGCCAAAAGAACCATCCGGATTGTTATAGGCGCAAAGTTCAAAAGCAAGCATATACGATGGTATGGGGGTGTATTAGTGCCCAAGGCATGGGTAACTTACACATCTGTGAAAGCACCATTAATGCTGAAAGGTACATAAAGGATTTGGAGCAACATATGATGCCATCCAAGCAACGTTATCATGAACGCCCCAGCTTATTTCAGCAAGACAATGCCAAGCCACGTGTTACAACAGCGTGGCTTCATGGTAAAAGAGTGCGGGTACTAGACTGGCCTGCATGTAGTCCAGACCTGTCTCCCATTGAAAATGTGTGGCACAATATGAAGCCTAAAATACCACAACGGGGAACCCGGACTGTTGAACAACTTAAGCTGTACATCAAGCAAGAATGGGGAAAAATTTCACCTGAAAGGCTTCAAAAATGTGTCTCCTTAGTTCCCAAATGTTAACTGATTGTTGTTAAAAGGAAAGGCCATGCAACACAGTGGTGAAATTGCCCCGTGTCAACTTTTTTGCAATGTGTTGCTGCCATTAAATTCTAAGTTAATGATTATTTGCAAAACAAATTAAGTTTCTCAGTTCGAACATTAAGTATCTTGTCTTTGCAGTCCATTCAATTGAACATAAGTTAAAAAGGATTTGCAAATCATTGTATTCTGTTTTTATTTACGGATTACACAACGTGCCAACTTCACTGGTTTTGGGTTTTGTTGTTCTATGTCCATTTTATGAAGGTTGAAAAGTCACTTAGTGCTGCTTTAATCCTCCAAAAATATGTTGGCATGCTAACAAAAGGTCAAAACAACACAATTTGAACTAGAAAAGCGGTAAATTTAGATTCGATTCGACCTAATTTAAAAAGTACAAACTTCTTTTTATTCTTATTTCCTTTAGGAGGGTGCAATTTTTTTTCTCTCAGTCATGTGGAATGCAGCATGAAGTGAATGGATGAACATGATGTCAGGGGGTATAAAACCAGCAGTTTAAGCCCACAAGGTATTGATTCCGCCCAGCAAGCAAACAAACAAGCTTGGACGCACCTTCTCGCTTTGCTTATTTATTACAAATAGCTCCATTTCTCTCGTACGGACTCGGCCTCCTGTTTTCAGAATTGCAGCGCCAAATAGAAGACAAAACCCGCCCCAACCCCCTTCCAAAAAGGGGGCCCACAGCTGCTGACAAAAAAATTCAGGATCAAAGCCAGCCTACGTCAAGAGGATACTGCTGGCTCTGTTCTACCGTCCTTGGCCCGGTGGGGCTCAAGGCTTGTCTTCACTTTGCACACAATACGGTGATTCTGCAATGCAAGACATTGACGAACTCTAAGACAGAAGGATCATGATCACATTCCATTCAGTCCAGACTAAACTCTCAGGGTGTTTTCCACAAACATCTTCACAAGACGTGTACTGATGGCTTCTTTAAAAAAAAAAAACACCCGGACTTCAGCCTTAATATCAATCATTGCAACTAAGATAATAATGATGGGATGTAATATGAACGCGGCTTGCTAACAACTCCCCAGCCATTAGTCTGCCCATGCAGGCCAAAGTGGGCACCATCGTTTCAATAGCACTCTGTTCATAACAGCTCCTTCTATCCAGACTCAGAGGAAAAGGCAGGAGAACATTCAAGTGCAGGGCCCGGCTACCTAAAAGCCACATTTACTTTGTCTCAGTGTGCAAGATTTGTCCACAACATTTGTATAAAACAAGGTACAAAACCGGTAATAGGTTTGTACACAACACCTGAAGTACAATTGGCCATGTTTGTGGACTCTTGGACAAATCCAAAACAATCTGACGAACGTTCTGTGGTACACAAGAATCATTCTGTTTGCAAGCCTTTCAAAAGCAGACCAAATTCAAGGTTCCCATATGGCTCCGAACTTGATCGGCCCAATTTGTGGAGTCTGAGGCCATGTCTACACTAAGTCGTTTAACTCCTTAAACCAGGGGTGTCAAACTCAAATACAGAGTGGGCCAAAATTTAAAACTGAACAAAGCCGCGGGCCGAGGTTGAACAAATTAACCTTTTAATAGGGACCCAAAAAAGTTTTTCATTGAATATTGAACAAGCAAGGCTTATATAACTTTATGGTGACATGCAAAATTGAGTTTCAAATAATAACAACAATAATAATTAAAAAATATCAATGGCATATCAAATCAAATTTAAATAAAAAATGAATGCCTCTTTTGTATTTGCAGCCTTCTGAGGTAAATATCAACATTAACTTTTTCCACAGGCTAATATATTTGAAATTCAAATAATGAATAAATCAACCATTCAGGCCTTTTTACTGCTCAGTTAATGTCGGGGCTCAGGTGGGCGGGCGGGGTTTGTTGGTAGCGGAGGGGTTGGGGGGGTGTATATTGTAGCGGTCCGGAAGAGTTAGTGCTGCAAGGGGTTCTGGGTATTTGTTCTGTTGTGTTACGGTGCGGATGTTCTCCCAAAATGTGTTTGTTATTTTTGTTTGATGTGGGTTCACAGTGTGGCGCATATTTGTAACAGTGTTAAACTTTTTTATATGGCCACCCTCAGTGTGACCTGTATGCTGTTGATCAAGTATGCCTTGCATTTACTTACATGTGTGTAGAAGCCACATATATTACGTGACTGGGCCGGCACGCTGTTTGTGAGGAGGAAATACAGACTTGACGACAGGTTATAGAGGACGCTAAAGGCAGTGCCTTTTAAGGCACACCCCCAATATTGTTGTCCGGGTGGAATTCGGGAGAATGGTTGCACCGGGAGATTTTCGGGAAGGGCAATGAAATTCGAGAGTGTCCCGGGAAATCGGTGAATGCGGTGTTACAGCGGCACCGCTGTATAACACCGGCGGGCCAGTTCTAATGTTAATTTGATGTTGCCTCAAGGGCCAAATGAAATTACACAGCGGGCCATATTTGGCCCGCGGGCCAGAGTTGGACAACTATGCCTTAAACGAATAATTATTTAGCCTAAGCCCCGTTTCAGCCACACTAATCCCTCTTTTAAGGTTCCCCTCCTCGGACAACTTTTTACACGGGTAAGTGTACCATATATTTATTGAATCTCCAGCTCTTAGCTTTGTATGGACTAATCGATCGTTTACAAAGTGAGTTTGGAGAGGAAGTGATGCCAGAAAGACCGTGCCCCACACAAGATGTGACGTCAGAAAGAACTCGCCACAGACAACTTCATACTAAAGCCATTTCATAACTCTGAGCTAACCCTTGGAAATATGGAGGCGAGTCATCCACACATGCCCGTGTTTCTCATTCTTCTTTTTTTCACATGAATACCTTAAGAGAAAGCGATTGCAGCTATTTGGGATACAACACTTCTCCGACGGCAAGACAACTTTTGAATGTCAAGGTCAGCTGTGATATTCTACTTACCGAAAAACTTTGTCCATTTGTCCAAGGAGAGTCAACGAGAATGCGGGCTCCCGTGGATGTAATTAAAAAAGGTTGCATGTGCTTTGTATTACCTGGCCGTCGAGGGAAGACTACGGAACAAATTGTATGCATTTGGACTGGTAAAGCAGACTGTATCAGTTATTGTTCGCCATGTATGTCGCGGACTCAACGTCTAGGTCCAGAGTATATAAAGTCACCAAAAACGAATGGACGATGAAGGTGAAGGCAAAAGAGTGAGGAGTGTCCTGACCAGATATCTAGAACCTGAGATTGATTGTTGTAAAATGTTGTTTGTCACAATGTGTACTTTCCCGTGTACAATAGAGATTTGATACATTTATGATGGCTAAGTTGTGATTCACTACGATAGGGCCCCACAGCCCACTGGATTCCAGTTAATTCAATTACCATAACACTGGATTTTGTTTAGATAAATCAAATTTAAGAACTTGCACACAAAGCAACACTAGAGGTGACTATGACGTGCGCATTTTCCGCGCTTGCGTATTAGGTCGCATTGCACCGGCTGACAGAGGGATGAGGGTGTCTTAAACGACCATTATGTCTGTGTGGACAAAGATCAGGTTAGGTAGGATTTAACCTAGATAACCTTCATATAGAAGGAGCCTCAGTGCACGAGATTTGTCGACAACATTTGTACAAAACGAGGTACAAAACAGGTAATAGATTTGTACAATACACTTGAATACAATTGGCCATGTTAGTGGACTCTTAGACAAATCCAAAACAACCCGATGAGCGTATTGGGTTCCTCGTTGGCCTTATATGTGGTATACAAGAATTATTCTGTTTGCAAGCCTTTCAAAAGCAGACCACATTTAAGGTGCCCATATATAAACACCATTTCCATATGAGTTGGGAAATTGTGTTAGATGTAAATATAAGCAGAATACAATGATTTTCAAATCCTTTTCAACCCCAATTCAATTGAATGCACTACAAAGACAAGATATTGGATGTTCAAACTCAAACTTTATTTTTTTTATGCAAATAATAATTTACTTAGAATTACATGGCTGCAACATGTGCCAAAGTAGTTGGGAAAGGGCATGTTCACCACTTTGTTACATCACCTTTTCTTTTAACAACACTCAATAAACCTTTGGGAACTGAGGAAACTAATTGTTGAAGCTTTGAAAGTGGAATTCTTTCCCATTCTTGTTTTATGTTGAGCTTCAGTCGTTCAACAGTACGGGGTCTCCGCTGTCGTATTTTACGCTTCATAATGCTTCACACATTTTCGATGGGGGACAGGTCTGGACTGCAGGTGGGCCAGGAAAGTACTCGCACTCTTTTTTTACGAAGCCACGCTGTTGTAACACTTGTCTTGCTGAAATAAGCAGGGGCGTCCATGATAACGTTGCTTGGATGACAACATATGTTGCTCCAAGACCTGTATGGACCTTTCAGCATTAACGGTGCCTTCTCAAATGTGTAAGTTACCCATGCCTTTGGCACTAATACACCCCCATACCATCACAGATGCTGGCTTTTGAACTTTGCGCCTATAACAATCCGAAGGGTTATTTTCCGCTTTGTTCTGGAGGACACCACGTCCTCTGTTTCCAAATATAATTTGAAATGTGGACTCGACAGACCACAGAACACCTTTACACTTTGCATCAGTCCATCTTAGGTAAGCTTGGGCCCAGCCATGTCGGCGGCGTTCCAGGATATTGTCGATAAATGAGTTTGGCTTTGCATAGTAGAGTTTTAACTTGCACTTACAGATGTAGCGACCAACTGTAGTTACTGACAGTGGTTTTATGAAGTGTTCCTGAGCCCATGTGGTGATATAATTTACACACTGATGTCGGTTTTTGATGCAGTACCGCCTGAGGGATCAAAAGTCTGTAATATCATCGCTTACGTGCAGTGATTTTTGCCAGATTCTCTGAACTTTGTGATGTTTTACAGACCGTAGATGGTAAAATCCCTAAATTCCTTGCAATAGCTCATTGAGAAATGTAGTTCCAAAACAGTTCAACATTTTCATTACAAATTGGTGACCCTCACCCCATCCTTGTTTGTGAATTACTTAGCATTTCATGGAAGCTGCTTTTATACCCAATCATGGCACCCACCTGTTCCCAATTAGCCTGCATACCTGTGGGATGTTACATATAATTGTTTGATGAGCATTCCTCAACTTTATCAGTATTTACTGCCACCTTTCCCAACTTCTTTGTCTCATGTTGCTGGCATCAAATTCTAAAGTTAATGATTATTTGCACACAAAAAAATGTTTATCAGTTCGAACATCAAATATGTTGTCTTTGTAGCATATTCAACTGAATATGGGTTGAAAATGATTTGCAAATCATTGTATTCCGTTTATATTTACATCCAACATAATTTCCCAACTCAAATGGAAACAGGGTTTGTAGCTCCTAACCTGATCGGCCCAATTTGTGGAGTGTAAGGCCCCTTCTACACTAAGGTTATCCAGGGTAAATCCCACCTAACCTTATCCATGCGCACACACACACACACACATGCACACACACACGCACGCACACACAAAATGGTCGTTTAAGATCCCCTCACCCCTCTGTCCACCAGGCGCAACGCAACCTAGTAGTACGCATGCAAGAAAAAATGCGCGCATCATAGTCACCTCTGACGTGGCAGTGTATTCTTACCCTGTGTTCCAATGTAGACTATTGCCACATTTCTTTTAACAGTAAACCTTGCTTGGCTCATCATCAGCAGCTGTTAGACTATTGTAGTGAATCACACCTGAGCCGTCATACATGAATGAATCATATCTTTAATGGATGTGTGAAAGTAAACAATGTGATAAAGGAACATTTTACAACAACAGGACACGGTGCTTGTAGGCTGAAATTGGCTGTCGTACTTGACGGCCGCAACCACTTCATGGCTTCACAATAGTTATGGAGAACAAAACGAGACGTTGAGTGATCGCTCGACATACAGTGGGACAAAAAAGTATTTAGTCAGCCACCGATTGTGCACGATCTCCCACTTAAAATGATGACAGAGGTCTGTAATTTTCATCATAGGTACACTTCAACTGTGAGAGACAGAATGTGAAAAAAAAATCCAGGAATTCACATTGTAGGAATTTTAAAGATTTTTTTTGTAAATTATGGTGGAAAATAAGTATTTGGTCAACCATTCAAAGCTCTCACTGATGGAAGGAGGTTTTGGCTCAAAATCTCACGATACATGGCCCCATTCATTCTTTCCTTAACACGGATCAATGGTCCTGTCCCCTTTGCAGAAAAACAGCCCCAAAGCATGATGTTTCCACCCCCATGCTTCACAGTAGGTATGGTGTTCTTGGGATGCAACTCAGTATTCTTCTTCCTCCAAACACGACGAGTTGAGTTTATACCAAAAAGTTCTATTTTGGTTTCATCTGACCACATGACATTCTCCCAATCCTCTGCTGTATCATCCATGTATCCATTTTGGTATAAACTCAACTTGTCGTGTTTGGAGGAAGAAGCATACTGAGTTGCATCCCAAGAACACCATACCTACTGTGAAGCATGGGGGTGGAAACATCATGCTTTGGGGCTGTTTTTCTGCAAAGGGGACAGGACCATTGATCCGTTTTAAGGAAAGAATGAATGGGGCCATGTATCGTGAGACTTTGAGCCAAAACCTCCTTCCATCAGTGAGAGCTTTGAATGGTTCACCAAATACTTATTTTCCACCATAATTTACAAACAAATTCTTTAAAATTCCTACAATGTGAATTACTGGATTATTTTTTCACATTCTGTCTCTCACAGTTGAAGTGTACCTATGATGAAAATTCCAGACCTCTATCATCATTTTAATTGGGAAATTTTGAACAATTGGTGGCTGACTAAATACTTTTTTTGCCCCACTGTACATGGGGGACATACATTTGCCAGTCCATATGTAGTCGCTGTTTTTTTGTAGTCTGTCTTTGTCTCCCCTTCAACAAATGGACAAAGTTTTTTACTAAGTAGAATCACAGCTGACCTGGACATTTGAAAGTTCTCTTGCTGGCACAACACATTTGTTGACAAACATATCCCACCAAGCTGCCGTTCGTCCAGACCTTATCTAGCACCGTCGCTCAACTGTCTATCACCCTACTCAGTGGCCTAGTGGTTAGAGTGTCCGCCCTGAGATCAAACCCCGGCCGAGTCATACCAAAAACAATAAAAATGGGACCCATTACCTCCCTGCTTGGCACTCAGCATCAAGGGTTGGACTTATGGGTTAAATCACCAAAAATGATTCCTGGGCGTGGCACTGCTGCTGCCCACTGCTCCCCTCACCTCCCAGGGGGTGATCAAGGGTGATGGGTCAAATGCAGAGAATACTTTTGCCACATCTAGTGTGTGTTTGACAATCATTGGTACTTTCTAACTATAACTCTATGTTGCCATCTGAGATGTGTTGTATCTGAAATAACTGCAATCACACGTTTGCTTCTCTTAAAGGCCTATTGAATGAGATTTTCTTATTTAAACGGGGATAGCAGGTCCATTTTATGTGTCATACTTGATAATTTTGCAATATTGCCATATTTTTGCTGAAAGGATTTAGTAGAGAACATCCACGATAAAGTTCGCAACTTTTGGTCGCTAATAAAAAAGCCTTGCCTTTACCGGAAGTAGCAGACGATGTGCGCGTGACATCACTGGTTGTAGGGCTCCTCACATCCTCACATTTTTTATAATGTGTGCCTCCAACAGCGAGAGCTATTCGGACCAAGAAAGCGACAATTTCCCCATTATTTGAGCGAGGATGAAAGATTTGAGGATGAGGAAATTTAGAGTGAAGGACTGGCTCCCTGTTCATTTTAGAATTGATTTTAAAACATTGCTGTTTGTTTTTAAATCTTTACATGGACTGGCACCTCAGTATATCTCAGACCTCATCCAAATTTACACTCCTGCGCGCGCTCTGAAGTCCGAGAGCCAGTTCCAGCTCGTAGTGCCCAAGACCAGACTTAAAACCAGAGGAGACAGGGCCTTCTCTGTGGTCGGCCTTAAGCTCTGGAACACTCTGCCCCTCCATGTTCAAACTGCTTCCACAGTGGAGTGTTTTAAGTCTCGTCTTGAGACCCACTTTCACTCTTTGGCTTTTAACACTATGTGAGTTGTGTGGTCCTCTGTCCTCTGTTGTCCTCTGTGTTTTTTCTACACTTCTATTTTACTGTTTGAATTGATTTTACCCTTTAAAATTGTTTTTAATCATATTTATTTGTATATTGTTTTTTTATATTGGTTTTATGTATATATATTTTTTTTTTTATTCAGTCATTGGTGGAGCATAAAAAGTTGTTTTTTAATATTGTTTTTAACATGGCTGTGCATCACTTTGGAAATGTTCTTGTTGTTTGAATGTGCTATATAAATAAAGTGGATTGGATTGGATAGAAAAAATAAAAAGGAAATAAAAAAGTTTTAAAAAAAAGAAAAAAGGCGATTGCCGTGTTCAGATGTTTTTAGACACATTTACTAGGATAATTCAGGGAAATCCTTTATCTGCCTATTGTGTTGCTAGTGTTTTAGTGAGTTAAATAGTACCTGATAGTCGGAAGAGTGTGGCCACGGGTGTGTTGACGGGTGTGTTGAGGAAAGTCCCGAAGCTGCAGCAGTACAGAAGCTCCGCTAATCCCCGGTAAAAGGAGACTTATTTCCACAATTTTCTTACCGAAAACTGCCGGCTGACGTGTAGTCGGGATCCATGTTCGCTTGACCGCTCTGATCCATAGTAAAGCTTCACCTCCAGGAATTTTGAACAAGGAATCACCATGTGTTCGTGTGGCTAAAGGCTAAAAGCTTCCCACCTCCATCTTTCTACTTTGACTTCTCCATTATTAATTGAACAAATTGCAAAAGATTCAGCAACACAGATGTCCAGAACACTGTGTAATTATGCGATTAAAGCAGACTACTTATAGCAACTCAGTTTGTAAACAATCAATGAGTCCATACAAAGCTAAGAGCCGGAGATTCAAGAAATAGACGGCGCATATACCCATGTAAAAAATTGTCCGAGGAGGGGGACCTTAAACGCCGATTTAGTGTGGCTGAAACGAGGCTAAAGCTGAGTAATTATTAGTTTAAGGGGTTATCCGGCTTAGTGTAGATGTAGCCGATAAAACAACCTGAAAAACGTTTGGGGTTCCCAGTTTGTCATTTTCGTGGAATCCAACAATCTTCATCACAAAAACAATCTGACTGGGTTTAGGGTTCTAGTATAGTACCGGACTCCTTTGGCCATGTTTGTGGAGCCTAATAATCCAAGTGACACTTCCGTTAAAAAACGACAGAGTTTCGGTTTCCCAGCTGGTCACATTTGTGGTAATAACCTATTTGTAAGCTTGCCCTTTTTCACATAAACAATTGAACTGGTTTTAGGGTTCCTAAATGGCACCTGACTCCAAGGATTGTGGAATCTAATTAAATTCCAACTATTATTGTTCATTTGTTCAAAACAACCCGACGAAAGTTTGCTGTTCCCAGTAGAATCCCTCAGGCTGTTTGCAAGCTGGATCTTCTTCACAATCGGACTGGTTTAGGGTTCACAAAGAGCCGCTTGGTCAGTCGGCCACATCTGTGGAATCCAAGAAACAAATTGCAATTTTGCTCTTCTCTAAAACAACATGACGATGGCTAGGGACTACCAGTTAGTCATATTTGTGGTATCAGAGAATCTAGTTGATACCTCTACTCAAGAGTGTTAGGTTCACAGTCAGCCATATTTGTGGTCACAACCTATTTGCAATATTGCCCATTCTAATAAAAACAATTCCAACTGGTTTTAGGATTCCTTTAAGGCATAGGCGTCCAACTCTGGCCCCCGGGCCAAATTTGGCCCACCGTGTAATTTCATTTGGGCCTTGAGGCAATATCAAATTAACATTAGAACTGGCGCTGTAACACCGCATTCACCGATTTCCCGGGAGACTCTCGAATTTCAGTGCCCCTCCCGAAAATCTCCCGGTGGAACCATTCTCCCAAATTCCACCCGGACAACAATATTGGGGGTGTGCCTTAAAGGCACTGCCTTTAGCGTCCTCTACAACCTATCGTCAAGTCTGTTTTTCCTTCTCACAAACAGCGTGCCGGCCCAGCCACGTAATATATGTGACTTTTACACACATGTAAGTAAATGCAAGGCATACTTGATCAACAGCATACAGGTCACACTGAGGGTGGCCATATAAACAACTTTAACACTGTTACAAATATGCGCCACACTGTGAACCCACATCAAACAAAAATAACAAACACATTTTGGGAGAACATCCGCACCGTAACACAACATAAACACAACAGAACAAATACCAAGAACCCCTTGCAGCACTAACTCTTCCGGACCGCTACGATACACCCCCCCCCCCCCCACCCCCGCTACCCACCTGAGCCCCGACATTAACTGAGCAGTAAAAAGGCCTGAATGGTTGATTTATTCATTGTTATTTTATTTTCAAATGTATTAGCCTTTGGAAAAAGTTAATGTTGATATTTACCTCAGAAGGCTGCAATTACAAAAGAGGCATTTATTTTTTATTTAAATTTGATTTGATATGCTATTGATATTTTTTAATTATTATTGTTGTTATTATTTGAAACTCAATTTTGCATGTCACTATAAAGTTATATAAGCCTTGCTTGTTCAATATTCAATGAAAAACTTTTTGGGGTCCCTATTAAAAGGTTAATTTGTTCCACCTCGGCCCGCGGCTTTGTTCAGTTTTACATTTTGGCCCACTCTGCATTTGATTTTGACACCCCTACTTTAAGGACTCACAGTTGGTCATGTTTGTGGAATCTAAGACTATATAGTTGAGACTTTGGTCTTCTGTTTGTTGAATTAAACCATCTATTTGCAAGCTTAGTCTCCTTGCACAAACAACCTGACTGGATTAGGGTTCCCATATGGCAGCTGAGTCAGTCAACCAAATTAATGGAACCTAAGAATCAGGTTGAGATTTTGCTCCTGTTTCCCAAAACAACCCAGCAATTGGCTTAGGTCTACCAGTCGGCCATATTTGTGGTATCCGAACCCCTTTGCGAGCTTATGCTCTTCCTTTAGGGTTCAGATGGTACTAGACCAAGTCAGCCATATTTGTGAAATCCAAGAATGAAGTTGACACTTGTGGCTTCTGGTAAAAAAAACTACCCAACAAAAGTGTTGGAGTCTCAGCCAGCTATATTTGTGGTTACAACCAAATTTTGGTTAATAGGACCCATAAGCACCGAAGTCCTTCGGCCATATTTGTAGAACCTACGGGTTTAGTTGTAATTTTGCTCTTCTTCTCCAAAACAACCTGATGATGGTCAGTTAGCCATATTTGTGGTATCAGAGAATCTAGTTTATACCTCTGCTTCTGTTCAAAAAAAATGACCCAACACTTGTGTTGGTTTCCCAGTGGGTCATGTTTGTGGTAACCACCTATTTGCAATATTGCCCCTTTTCATGAAAACAATCCAACTGGGTTTAGGATTCCCATATGGACTAACAGTCGGTCATGTTTGTGGAATCTAAGACTATATAGTTGAGACTTCTGTTTAAAACAACGTGTTGATTGTTTTCAGTCTGCTATATTTGTTGAATTTAAGCATATATTTGCAAGCTTAGTCTCCTTGCACAAACAACCTGACTGGATTAGGGTTCCCAGATGGTAGCTGAGTCAGTCACCCATATCTATGGAATCTAAGAATCAAGTTGAGATTTTGCTCCTGTTTTCCAAAACTTGGGGCTGCCAGTCGGCCATATTTTTGGTATCCTTTGCAAGCTTATACTCTTCCTTTAGGGTTCAGATGGTACTAGACCAAGTCAGCCATATTTGTGAAATCCAAGAATCCAGTTGACACTTGTGGCTTCTGGTAAAAAACAACACCCAACAAAAGTGTTGGAGTTTCAGTCGCCCATATTTGTGGTACCAGCCTACATTTGGTTTATAGGAGCCATTAGCACCTAAATCTGTCGGCCATATTTGCAGAACTTAAGAGTCTAGTTCTAATTTTGCTTTTCTTTTCCAACACAACCTGGCATGGGGCTAACAGTTGGCCATATTTGTGGTATCCGAGAATCTGTTTGCATGCCGTTCCTTTAGGGTTCCAATATGGTACCAGACTCAGGGCTCCCATGTCACACCCTTTTGGCAAATATTTGTGGAACCTTACAATCCACCGTCTTGTGAGAGGCGCTGACTAAAAAAAAAAACATTCAAAGTAGAGCCCTGACTTTCTGTCTCACACAAGAAGCAGCACTTTATAGAGTATGTTCCAATATAAACCCAACACCAGGGTCAGCAACCCGTGGCTTTTGAGCTGTATGCGGCTCTTAAGTGCCGCCCTAGTGGCTCCCTGGAGCATTTTCTAAAAAAGGATTGAATATTGAAAAAGACGTGGAATTTTTTTTTCTTGTTTTAGTATGTTTTTTGTTGGAGGACCAACATGACACATACCTTCCCAATTGTTAGAAAGCCCACTCTTTAATATGTTTGTGTGTATGCTTCACTGATGAGAGTATTTGGTGAACATCGTTTTGTCCTACTAATTTCGGCGGTTGTTGAACTCACCATTGTGTGGACTGTGACGCAACAGTTTGTTAACATGTAAAATCTTCCACTCCGTTGTCTCATTTTGTCCACCAAACATTTTATGCTGTGTGTGAATGCACAAAGGTGCGCTTTGTTAAAGTTATTGAATTGTTGGAGTGCTAATCAGGCATTGCATGACTGCAAGCTAATCAATGCTAACATGCTATTAAGGGGGTAGCAGGGTAGCGGAGGGTGTATATTTTAGCGTCCCAGAAAAATAAGTGCTGCAAGGGGTACTGGGTATTTGTTCTGTTGTGTTTATGTTGTGTTAAGGTGCGGATGTTCTCCCAAAATGTGTTTGTCATTTTTGTTTGGTGTGGGTTCACAGTGTGGCACATATTTATAAGTGTTAAAGTTGTTTATACGGCCACCCTCAGTGTGACCTTTATGGCTTTTGACCAATGATGCTTGCATTCACTTGTGTGTGTAGAAAGCCGTAGATATTATGTGATTGTTTTTTTAAATTTTCCTGAAGGAACTCTCCTGAAGGAATCAATAAAGCACTATATATCTATCTATTGGGCCGGCACGCAAAGGCAGTGCCTTTAAGGTTTATTGGCGCTCTGTACTTCTCCCTATGTCCGTGTACCACTCCGTTTTGAAAAGTCATACATTTTACTCTTTGAAACCAATACCAAGAAATTTCCGATATTACATTTAACGCATTTATCGGCCGATAATAACGACAGTCCGATATCATCGGACATCTCTAATTGCTGATGTATAATTTTGACCTAGCAGATTTGCTCACATTTTCAGTAGACTCATAATAAATTCATAAAAGAACCAAACGTCATGAATGTTTTTTGTGACCAACGAATATGTGCTCCAATCACTCTATCACAAAAAAATAAGAGTTGTAGAAATTATTGGAAACTCAAGACAGCCATGACATTATTTTCTTTTGACCACGACTGTTCGTCATGTGTTGCCTTCATTATAAGACTTATTTACGGCTTTTAATTTTTTGCCGCTCCAGACAGATTGTTTTTTTTGTACTTTTAGTCCGATGTGGCTCTTTCAACGTTTTGGGTTGCCAACCCCTGACCTAACAGGATGGTGGACAGATAACATAAATGCATAAAATTATATTTTCAAACAAACACAAATAAATCAGTGCTAAATAAATATTAGGACTGCGAATCTTTGGGTGTCCCACGATTCGATTCAATATCGATTCTTGGGGTCACGATTCGGTTGAAAATCTATTTTTTTGTTTCAATTCAACACGATTCTCGATTCAAAAATGATTTTTTCCCGATTTAAAACAATTGTTTATTCAGTCAATACCATAACAATGCAATCCAATTCCAAAACCAAACCTGACCCAGCAACACTCAGAACTGCAATAAACAGAGCAATTGAGGAGACACAAACACGACACAGAACAAACCAAAAGTAGTGAAACAAAAATGAATATTATCAACAACAGTATCAATATTAGTTATAATTTCAGCATAGCAGTGATTAAAAATCCCTCACTGACATTATCATTAGACATTTATAAAAATAAAAAAAGGATTTCAGCAGGATCTACCCCAGTCTGCTGACATGCAAGTAGAGTAGAAGATTTTTGTAAAAAGCCTTTATAATTGTAAAGGACAATGTTTTATCAACTGATTGCAATAATGTAAATTTGTTTTAACTATTAAAAAAAATAAAAATATGACTTATTTTATCTTTGTGAAAACATTGGACACAGTGTGTTGTCAAGCTTATGAGATGCGATGCAAGTGTAAGCCACTGTGACACTATTGTTCTTTTTTTTATTTTTATATATGTCTAATGATAATATAAATGAGGGATTTTTAATCACTGCTATGCTGAAATTATAACTAATATTGATACTGTTGTTGATAATATTCTTTTTTTTTTCACTACTTTTGGTTTGTTCTGTGTCGTGTTTGTGTCTCCTTTCAATTGCTCTGTTTATTGCATTTAAGAGTGTTGCTGGGTCAGGTTTGGTTTTGGAATTGGATTGCATTGTTATGGTATTGCTGTGTAGTGGTTTGTTGGATTGATAAAAAATTAAATTAAATTAAAAAAAAATTAAATTAGAATTTTTTTAAATGAGAATTCGAGGCTGCCCTTTGTCACAGATTCTGTTCATAACTTTTATGGACAGAATTTCTAGGCGGAGTCAAGGCGTTGAAGGGTTCCGGTTTGGTGGCCGCGGGATTAGGTCTCTGCTTTTTGCAGATGATGTGGTCCTGATGGCTTAATCTAGCTGGGATCTTCAGCGCTCACTGAATCGGTTCGCAGCCGAGTGTGAAGCGACCGGAATGAGAATCAGCACCTCCAAGTCCGAGTCCATGGTTCTCACCCAGAAAAGGGTGGAGTGCCATCTTCGGGTTGGGGAGGGGACCCTGCCCCAAGTGGAGGACTTCAAGTACCTAGGAGTCTTGTTCACGAGTGAGGGAAGAGTGGATCGTGAGATCGACAGGCGGATCGGTGCGGCGTCTTCAGTAATGCGGACGTTGTACCGATCCGTTGTGGTGAAGAAGGAGCTGAGCCGGAAGGCAAAGCTCTCAATTTACCGGTCGGTCTACGTTCCCATCCTCACCTATGGTCATGAGCTTTGGGTCATGACCGAAAGGATAAGATCACGGGTACAAGCGGCCGAAATGAGTTTCCTCCGCCGTGTGGCGGGGCTCTCCCTTAGAGATAGGGTGAGAAGCTCTGCCATCCGGGAGGAACTCAAAGAAAAGCTGTTGCTCCTTCACATGGAGAGGAGCCAGATGAGGTGGTTCGGGCATCTGGTCAGGATGCCACCCGAACGCCTCCCTAGGGAGGTGTTTAGGGCACGTCCAACCGGTAGGAGGCCACGGGGAAGACCCAGGACACGTTGGGAAGACGATGTCTCCCGACTGGCCTGGGAGCGCCTCGGGATCCCCCGGGAAGAGCTAGAAGAGGGGTCACCAACCTTTTTGAAACCAAGAGCTACTTCTTGGGTACTGATTAATGCGAAGGGCTACCAGTTTGATACACACTTCAATAAATTGCCAGAAATAGCCAATTTGCTCAATTTACCTTTAATAAATAAATCTATATATACATATAAAAAAATTGGTATTTCTGTCTGTCATTCCGTCGTACATTTTTTTTCCTTTTACGGAAGATTTTTTGTAAAGAATAAATGATGAAAAAAACACTTAATTAAACGGTTTAATGGAGGAGAAAACGGGAAGAAAAAATGACAATTTTATTTTGAAACATAGTTTATCTTCAATTTTGACTCTTTAAATTTCAAAATACACCCGAAAAAAAGAAGAGAAAAACTAGCTAATCCGAATCTTTTTGAAAAAATTTAAAAAAGAATTTATGGAACAACATTATACATTTTTCCTGATTAAGATTAATTTTAGAATAATGATGACATGTTTTGAATAGGTTAAAATCCAATCTGCACTTTGTTAGAATATATAACAAATTGGACCAAGCTATATTTCTAACAAAGACAAATCATTATTTCTTCTAGATTTTCCAGAACAAATTTTTTTAAAAGAAATTCAAAAGACTTTGAAATAAGATTTAAATTTGATTCTAAAGATTTTCTAGATTTGCCAGAATTATTTTTTTGAATTTTAATTATAAAAAGTTTGAAGAAATATTTCACAAATATTCTTCATGGAAAAAACAGAAGCTAAAATGAAGAATTAAATTAAAATATATTTATTATTCTTTAAAATAAGAAAAATAAATTTACTTGAACATTGATTTAAATTGTCAGGAAAGAAGAGGAAGGAATTTAAAAGGTAAAAAGGTATGTGTGTTTAAAAATCCTAAAATCATTTTTAAGGTTGTATTTTTTCTCTAAAATTGTCTTTCTGAAAGTTATAAAAAGCAAAGTAAAAAAATAAATTAATGTATTTAAACAAGTGAAGACCAAGTAATTAAAATATTTTCTTGGATTTTCAAATTCTATTTGAGTTTTGTCTCTCTTAGAATTAAAAATGTCGAGCAAAGCGAGACCAGCTTGCTAGTAAATAAATACAATTTAAAAAAATAGAGGCAGCTCACTGGTAAGTGCTGCTATTTGAGCTATTTTTAGAACAGGCCAGCGGGCGACTCATCTGGTCCTTACGGGCACCGCGTTGGTGATTCCTGAGCTAGATGAAGCGGCTGGGGAGAGGGAAATCTGGGCTTCCCTGCTTAGGCTGCTGCCCCCGGGACCCGACCTCGGATAAACGGAAGAAGATGGATGGATGGAGAATCAATTCATATTCGAATCGATTTTTTCCCACCCCCCTAATATATATGCATGTTGGGTGTCTTATGAGTAGCTTTTAGGGAGTAAAGAGAAATTATTTAATGGATGAGCAGTATGCTGCACTCATCGTGGATGTGTGTGCAAACAAAGGTGAGACAAGCGTGGAGGAGGATGAGACTCACTCGAAGGCGAAGAAGAGGGCGCAGGTCCCGAGGATGAGGAAGAGGGTCAGGTAGAAGACTCCCTTCTGCCGGGCCATCATCACCCGCCCATCGCAGCAGAAAGTGTTCTTGCCCGGCAGTTTCTCCCATTTCCGCGCCTTCCTGGTGATCATCACCGCCGACATGACGGCTCGTCGGCCGGGCTTCACGATCGCACACCGCCCGCTGCTCTCCTGGTCTAATCCCGCAGATTATGCACTAAACAGCGTGACACATTTTTGCATTTTCCCTATAAAAAAACAAAACAACAACAAAAAAAGGCGCAGTCACATCGTCATCATGGTCCACTTTGCGGTCCTTTTCTGCGGCGGTTCATTAATCCCACGACGCGGACTCCTTCACGCCCTGTTCATGTACATTCATCCAAAGGCTGGTGTTTTTCCCTCACATGGACGTTTTTCACGCGAACTATCCACCCGTGGAGGAGCGAACCTTGACCCGGCTGACATTCAAATCCACGCCAGTTTACGTGTGACGCCAGCGGCTTGATTATCACCTGTGACCGGTCGATCTTATTCGAGCAAATATTCTGTAATAAAGACGTGACACGAGTGGGAAGAGTGCGATTTTCAAGCTGTTTGGCGTGTTCGCTTATCCAGCCCGTCGGAGGCGGCGAGAAACACGCCTAGGTGGAAGTGTCTCCTCTTAAAGGGACAGTACAGGTAAAGACAAGCAACGTGGAACAAAGGACACAGGCTTGGACACCGCATTAGGGACACCTGCACCATCTAATACAGGGGTCGGCAACCCAAAATGTTGAAAGAGCCATATTGGACTAAAAATACAAAAACAAATTTGTGTGGAGCCGCAAATAATTAAAAGCCATATTACATACAGATAGTGTCATGACATATACATTTAATTAAGAGGACTTAAAGGAAACTAAATGAGCACAAATATAGCTACAAATGAGGCATAATGATGCAATATGTACATATACGCAAATACGGTATTAGCTTTCACTGTTATGCTGATGACACCCAACTCTACATGCCCCTAAAGCTGACCAACACGCCGGACTGTAGTCAGTTGGAAGCCTGTCTTAATGAAATTAAACAATGGATGTCCGCTAATTTTTTGCAATTTAACGCCAAAAAAACAGAAATGCTGATTATCGGTCCTGCTAGACACCGACCTCTATTTAATAATACAACTTTAACATTTGACAACCAAATAATAAAACAAGGTGACTCGGTAAAGAATCTGGGTATTATCTTCGACCCAACTCTCTCCTTTGAGGCACACATTAAAAGCGTTACTAAAACGGCCTTCTTTCATCTCCGTAATATCGCTAAAATTCGCTCCATTTTGTCCACTAAAGACGCCAAGATCATTATCCATGCGTTTGTTACGTCTCGTCTCAATTACTGTAACGTATTATTTCCGGGTCTCTCCATGTCTAGCATTAAAAGGTTACAGTTGGTACAAAATGCGGCTGCTAGACTTTTGACAAGAACAAGAAAGTTTGATCACATTACGCCTGTACTGGCTCACCTGCACTGGCTTCCTGTGCACTTAAGATGTGACTTTAAGGTTTTACTACTTACGTATAAAATACTACACGGTCTAGCTCCAGCCTATCTTGCAGATTGTATTGTACCATATGTCCCGGCAAGAAATCTGCGTTCAAAAGACTCCGGCTTATTAGTGATTCCTAAAGCCCAAAAAAAGTCTGCGGGCTATAGAGCGTTTTCCGTTCGGGCTCCAGTACTCTGGAATGCCCTCCCGGTAACAGTTCGAGATGCCACCTCAGTAGAAGCATTTAAGTCTCACCTTAAAACTCATCTGTATACTTTAGCCTTTAAATAGACTTCCTTTTTAGACCAGTTGATCTGCCGCTTCTTTTCTTTTTATCCTATGTCCCCCCCTCCCTTGTGGGTCCAGTCCGATGACCATGGATGAAGTACTGGCTGTCCAGAGTCGAGACCCAGGATGGACCTCTCGTCGGGACCCAGGATGGACCGCTCGCCTGTGTATCGGTTGGGGACATCTCTCCGCCGCTGATCCGCCTCCGCTTGAGATGGTTTCCTGTGGACGGGACTCTCGCTGCTGTCTTGGATCCGCTTTGAACTGAACTCTCGCGGCTGTGTTGGAGCCACTATGGATTGAACTTTCACAGTATCATGTTAGACCCGCTCGACATCCATTGCTTTCGGTCCCCTAGAGGGGGGGGTTGCCCACATTTGAGGTCCTCTCCAAGGTTTCTCATAGTCAGCATTGTCACTGGCGTCCCACCGGGTGTGAATTCTCCCTGCCCACTGGGTGTGAGTTTTCCTTGCCCTTATGTGGGTTCTTCCGAGGATGTTGTAGTCGTAATGGTTTGTACAGTCCTTTGAGACATTTGTGATTTAGGGCTATATAAATAAACATTGATTGATTGATTGATTGATTGATTGATTGATTGATTGATATAGCTAGCCTAAATAGCATGTTAGCATCGATTAGCTTGCAGTCATGCAGTGACCAAATATGTCTGATTAGCACACTCCACATAAGTCAACAACATCAACAAAACTCATCTTTGTGCATTTATGCACGACGTTATAAGTTTGGTGGACAAAATGAGACTGAAAAAGAACTGTCATAAATCACGTCCTAGTTATGCATGTAAACCATGGGTGTCAAACTCTGGCCCCCGCGGGCCAGAGTTTGACACCCATGTAATTTCATTTGGCCCTGGAGGCTATATCAAATTAACATTAGAGCTGGCCCGCCGGTACTATACATGCCGCTGTAACACCGCATTCACGCTAATGCTCATACTTTCCAACCCTCCCGATTTTCCCAGGAGACTCCTGAAGTTCAGTGCCCCTCCCGAAAATCTCCTTGGGCAACCATTCTCGTGAATATCTCCCAATTTCCACCCGGACAAAAATATTGGGGTCCGTGCCTTAAAGGCAATGCCTTTAACGTTCTCTACAACCTGTCGTCACGTCCGCTTACCCTCCATACAAACAGCGTGCCGGCCAAGCCTCATGATATAACCAGCTTGTACACACTCAGAGCCGCGGGTTGCCGACCCCTGATCTAATAACTTCACCGCCTGGGTCTGCGCGGACAATAACACTCGGTTTGGATTCATTAACTAATATGTTTATTTTTGTGACAAATATTGGTGCCAAACCAAAACTACACTAACATTTTATGTCGGGAGTGTCAAACTCATTTTAGATCGGGGACCACATTGGAAAAAAAAATCTGTTAAAATCAAGACACGATCACTTAAAAATAAAGACAACTTGGGATTGTCTTCTTTGTTTAAAAATAGAACAAGCAGCTTCTAAAAGTGTACAAATCAAAATGTTGTTGTTTTTTTTTGTTTTGTTTTGTTTTTTTACAATTACCTGTTGCGGTTAATAGTATATGTAATTTAATCGTCGTTATTTATATTTTCTGAATAAATTATGTGATAGTGTTCATCAGTCAACTCATCAAGATAAAAAAATTATATCAAAATCAAATCACAGGATGTTATTTATGAACTCATTTTAGATCGGGGGCCACATGGGGAAAAAAAACTACTCCCAAGTGGGTCGGACTCTGTAAAATCCCGGCACAATAACTTAGAAATAAAGACAACGTCAGATTGTTTTCTTTGTTTAAAAATAGAACAAGCACATTTTGAAATTGTACAAATTAAAATGTTGTTGGGTTTGTTTGCTTTTTTACAATTACCTGTTGAGGTTAATAGTATATATACTTTAATGGTCGTTATTTATATTTTCTGAATAAATTATGTGATAATGTTTATCAGTCAACTTATTGATGTTAATTTTAAATCTATCAATACAAAAAAAATGATATCAAAATCAAATTACAGGATGTTATTTATGAAGTTTGATCATTTTCCTCAAACGGTGCACTAACTTCATGTGATTTATTTTGTACATATCTGGCATCGTACAAAGATACAAATAATTGCTATTGCGACATCTAGTGGACACATTTAGAACAACTGTTTCTTTCATTCAAAAATGTCTGTTTAAATTTTATAGTTAGCAAACTCATCCCGCGGGCCGGATAAAACCTGCACATGGGCCTGATCAGACCCTCGGGCCGTACGTTTGACACCCCTGCTCTAAAGTAATCTTAATCTAAAGCCTAAACTAGAAAGTCAGGTGTCAAACTCAACATTTTATATCAGGGGTGTCAAACTCATTTTCGATGGGGGGGGGCCACATGGAGAAAAAATCTACTCCCAAGTGGGTCGGACTTTGTAAAATCACGGCACGATAACTTAGAAATAAAGACAACGTCAGATTGTTTTCTTTGTTTAAACATAGAACAAGCACATTCTGAAAATGTATAAATCATAATGTTGTTGGGTTTTTTTTACACTTACATGTTGCGTTTAATAGTATTCAGTACTACTCAGTGGCCTAGTGCAGTGGTTCTCAAATGGGGGTAAGCGTACCCCTGGGGGTACTTGAAGGTATGACAAGGGGTACGTGAGATATTTTTTTAAATATTCTAAAAATAGAAACAATTCAAAAATCCTTTATAAATATATTTATTGAAATCACTTCAACAAAATATGAATGTAAGTTCATAAACTGTGAAAAGAAATACAACAATGCAATATTCAGTGTTGATAGCTAGATTTTTTGTGGACATGTTCCATAAATATTAATGTTAAAGATGTCTTTTTTTGTGAAGAAATGTCTTTTCTGCAAACTGCAAAGATCAGCATAAGGAAATAATGGCATTTAACACTAACCCGCATTGTTGCAAAATAAACAGAAAATACTAAACTTTTCCCGAATCATCAAGCTGATACAAAGTTGCATCAGAACCAGCAAAGTGTCTACGTTTAATACACACACAAATAAATGCTGGGTTATTATGGTAACCCAATTTATAAGTTGCTAGTGTTGGGTTAAAATTCAGAGTTATTTTTATGAAGAGCAATCCATTTTTTGTGTAATTAGAGTATTATTTTAACTCAGTTTCTGGGTTTTCAAAATGATGAAGCATTTTTGAGCGGCTTTTCAACAGGTAGAAGGCTTTATTTTGTTGAAAAGTTAGTTGTTGTTTTTTAAGGGAATTTTATTATGGATTAATGACATTAACATTATTTACAATCACTAAACAGCATACGTCAGTTTTTGTGTTGAATAAATTTAACCCAATAGTTGGGTTATGAATCAACCAACATTGACTTAGCATAACTCAATTTTTGGGTTAAATAATTCAACCCAATAGTTTGGTTGGGAATAACCCAACATTAAGTTATCATAACTCAACTTTTTGGTTAAATAATTAAACGCAGAAGTTGGTTTGAAAAAATCAACCCAAAATGTTGAGTTAAAATAACTCAAATAAGGGGTTCGTCCTTTTCTGAAACAGCAGTTGGGTTAAAATTGGGTTATCTTTTAGCCCAGCTTTTTTTAGTGTTGAGATATCATGAATTATAAGTTTCTTTTCTACAAACTGCAAGGATCAGCATAAGGAAATAATGGCATTTAACACTAACCCGCATTGTTGCAAAATAAACAGAAAATACTAAACTTTTCCCGAATCATCAAGCTGATACAAAGTTGCATCAGAACCAGCAAAGTGTCTACATTTAATACACACACTAAAAAATGCTGGGTTATTATGGTAACCCAATTTATGAGTTGCTACTGTTGGGTTAAATTTCGGGGTTATGTATAAGAGGAGCAATCCATTTTTTGGATTTTAAGGGTATTAGTTGAACTCTATTCCTTGGTTTTCAAAATTATGAACCATTTTTGGGTTGTTTTTCAACGGGTAAAAGGCTTTTTTTTGTTAAAAAGCTACTTTTTTCTTGAAGAGAATTTTATTATGGATTGATGTCATTAACATTATTTACCCATCTCTCCCAAGTTAATTGGGCATATATGCACACATGACCCCCACCCATGAAATCAACGCCTTCACCACTGCTTAATTCCTCTGGGTCTGTAGATGGCTGAGCAGCGGCAGCGTGTCTCCTCAAACCCACCCCTCCCTCTGTTGCAAGTTGGTGTGATATACGTATCATGTCTACATGTGTGCCGTGCTATGTGAGGTTTTTTTCCTTGGACTCAGTCTGGACCCCCCCTGAGGGTCTAGCCTTAGATTGATATTTTTCTTTTACTCCCCCGCCCCTCCCAAAGTCACCCGTTTCTCACCTTTTTTAAGGAGCGCTGTAAGTGGCGGATCCTTTGGCGGTCTCGTCTTGTCCTCCCCTCTAATGTTTGTCTGCTTTTAGCGGGACTGTACCGAAAAATCTATCTCGTTGTACTTGTGCAATGACAATACAGATCTATTCTATTCTACAGTCACCCAACATTAAGTTATCATAACTCAACTTTTTGGTTAAATAATTCAACGCAAATGTTGGGTTGAAAAAATTAACCCAAAATGTTGAGTTAAAATAACTCAAATAAGGCGTTTGTCCTCTTCTGAACCAGCAGTTGGGTTAAAATGGTGTTATTTTTTTCACCCAACATTTTTTAGTGTGCATTATTGTGTGTTTTGCAGTTATCACAGGGACACGGTGTGGCTGTAAAAGCCTGCACTATTTTTACTGTAACAGCTGCTGAGTGAAGGGAGGCAACGAATGTTCAATATTGGCTCAGCTCAGTCATGCAGCCATTAAAGCTTTCTTCCTGCTGAACGCTTAAGAGAGAGGATGGAGAGCTTTATCGGCATTAATGTGTGCTGCAGTGCACACAGCATAAAGTACCTTTCATTATTCTCATTGCAGTGCATTTATATGGTGCATGGGTCTGACAGGATGCAGTCTAGACTCATCCATGTCACAATTTTTTTTATTTGCATGTCGAGGTTCAATGACACTAAATCAGGCAACCTCTTAACCCTAACTTCGACAATTTCTGCAAATAAACGACTAAGAAATAGCCAACATAGTGGACAATAATCACACCAGTAGGCCTATCTTGAGAGAGCACATGGCCTATACCAGTGGTCAGCAACTCAAAACGTTGAAAGAGCCATATTGGACCAAAAATACAAAAAAAAAAAAATCTGTCTGGAGCTGCAACAAATGAAAATCTGTATATAAGTCTTATAATGAAGGCAACACATGATGTAAGTGTCTATATTAGCTATATTTACCTACTATCAAAATGACTATGTGTCACAGACTGACGCAAATCTTTGTTGACAAAAATGTTGAAATTTGATATTAATTCTACACATTTTTACAACATTAGAAACCATTAGTAAATCAGAGGCTACACAGAAGGTGGGGAACCTCCCGAAATTACTGGCTTATAATAACCAAAGGTATAGATGTGTATGTCTAAGCTAAGGCTGTCTTCTTTTCATGGATTTATTACAATCTCTGGCAAGCTAGGTAATGTTTGCTGTGGTCTGGAACAACAACGCACACAAACAACTATTTTAAATGCAGCCAATATTACATACAGATAATTTGTCATAAGACATCCTTCCATCCATCTTCCTCCGCTTATCCAAGGTCGGGTCACGGGGGCAACAGCCTAAGCAGGGAAACCCAGACTTCCCTCTCCCCAGCCACTTCGTCCAGCTCTTCCCGGGGGATCCCGAGGCGTTCCCAGGCCAGCCGGGAGACATAGTCTTACCAACGTGTCCTGGGTCTTCTCTGTAGCCTCCTACCGGTTGGACGTACCCTAAACACCTCCCTAGGGAGGTGTTCGGCTCAGCTCGTTCTTCACCACAATGGATCGGTACAACGTCCGCATTACTGAAGACGCCGCACCGATCCGCCTGTCGATCTCACGATCCACTCTTCCCTCACTCGTGAACAAGACATGCAAAACTAAATTATATACAAAGAGGATAAAAGTAAAGGATATTAAATGAGCTCAAATATACCTAAAAACGAAGCATAATGATGCAATATGTACATACAGTTAACCCAAATAGCATGTTAGCATTGATTAGCTTGCAGTCATGCACTGACCAAATATGCCTGATTAGCACTCCAACAAGTCAATAACATCAACAAAGCGCACCTTTGTGCATTCACACACAGGATAAAACGTTTGGTGGACAAAATGAGACAAAGAAGGGAGCTGTAGATTTTACATGTAAACAAACTGTTGCATCACAGTCCACACTATGGTGAGTTCAAGAACCGCTGAAATTGGTAGGATAACACGATGTTCACCTAATACTCTCATCAGTGAAAAGCATATGAAACGTTTGGTGGACAAAATGAGACAAAGAAGGAGCGGTAGATTTTACATGTGAAACAAACTGTTGCGTCACAGTCCACACGATGGTGAGTTCAAGAACCGCTGAAATTGGTAGGACAACACGATGTTCACCTAATACAGTGGTTCTCAAATACTTGAAGGTATGCCAAGGCTACGTGAGATTTAAAAAAAATATTCTAAAAATAGCAACAATTCAAAAATCCTTTATGAATATATTTATTGAATATTACTTCAACAAAATATGAATGTAAGTTCATAAACTGTGAAAAGAAATGCAACAATGCAATATTCAGTGTTGACAGCTAGATTGTTTTTGTGGACATGTTCCATAAATATTGATGTTAAAGATTTATTTTTTTGTGAAGAAATGTTTGGAATTAAGTTCATGAATCCAGATGGATCTCTATTACAATCCCCACTTTAAGTTGATGATTACTTCTATGTGTAGAAATATTTATTTATAATTGAATCACTTGTTAGATTTCAACATTTTTTTTGTTATTTTTATATCTTTTTTTCCAAATAGTTCAAGAAAGACCACTACAAATGAGCAATATTTTGCACCGTTATACAATTTAATAAATCAGAAACTGATGACATAGTGCTGTATTTTACTTCTTTATCTCTTTTTTTCAACCAAAAATGCTTTGCTCTGATTAGGGCAGGGGTGTCCTAACTTTTTCCACTCAGGGCCGCAGACTGAAAAATCAAAGTATGCGGGGGCCATTTTGATATTTTTCTTTTTTAAAAACAATACAATAGTTTATGTTTTTTTAACCTTTATGGCTTTCCTCAAGTTTGGTCCCCGGTCTCCGGAAGGCACCAATGTTAGAAATAAGTCATAAATGATTATTTTTTTCATTTAACGCTTGAATCTTGAGATCAACTTCAGGTCTGTCAGTTGTTATAACACATAAACTATGCAACTTTTTCCTCCAAAACATTTCAAAGTGGAATATTTGACATGTAGTAATTGGAACCCTAAATAGGTCAATAATTCATAACAATAAAAAAAGAATAAGTGTTGAAAATAAGCCAAATGTATATTTATATTTGTTTTACTTTTAAAAGGGGAACATTATCACAATTTCAAAAGGGTTGAAAACAATAAAAATCAGTTCCCAGTGGCTTGTTGTATTTTTTGAAGTTTTTTTCAAAATTTTACCGGTCCGGGAATATCCCTAAAAAAAGCTTTAAAGTGGCTTTTTTTCGCTCTCTGCGAAGACACTGTTCATTTTCCTGTGACGTCATACAGTGCTGCCAATGTAAACAAACAATGGCGAATACCACAGCAAGATATAGCGACATTAGCTCGGATTCAGACTCGGATTTCAGCGGTTTAAGCGATTCAACAGATTACGCATGTATTGAAAGGGATAGTTGGAGTATGAAAGTAATGAAGAAGAAACTGAAGCTATTGAGCGAATAGCTATTGACGCTATTCATAGCCATAGCATGGCCGAATAGCTGCGTTAGCATTGCCGGTAAAATGTGCGGACCAAACGATCAGGACTTTCGCATCTTGTAACACTGGAGCAACTTAAATCCGTCGATTGGTAAGTGTTTTTTTCGCATTAAATGTGGGTGGAAGTAAACGTAATATAGTTGCAAATGCATCTGCAGGTTATCCATACATCTCAGATATACCTGTTGATTTTACGTTGAAACTATTATTTTGTGTGTTTTATGCTCTTTTGTCAAAGAAAACGTTTATGTTTTTATATGGCAACTACACAATATATGCAACATTTACCACATATAACATTTTAAAGTGAAATATTTGAACTAATTGGAGCTTTGAAAATAATTCATTATAATAAGGATCATTTTGTCATTTTTTTTGAGCAATGGAAAACAATTAAAAATAAATAATTGATTGATTGAAACTTGTAATTAGTAGATTATACAGTACAGTACATATTCCGTACAATTGACCACTAAATGGTAACACCCGAATACGTTTTTTAACTTGTTTAAGTCGGGGTCCACGTTAATCAATTCATGGTAAAGATGGTTTTTACGTGGTAAAATAAAGACAAAAGAAAAAAAACAGCCTGCATGGCAGCTTTGTATCAAAATTGCAACTTTTTCTCGATACATTTTACCTCATTCCAATATTTTTAATGTTCTTTTTTATTGTTCTTTTTTATTTTTGCAATAGCATTTCCAGAATGTGTGGGGGGCCAGTAAACTATTAGCTGCGGGCCGTAAATGGCCCCCGGGCCGCACTTTGGACACCCCTTGCCAATATCATTTCATGAATATATTTTGTATTTCAGTTTCAGTTTGTGTAAAAAAAATATATATACGCTGCAGTTGGAAGTGAAGAATATTTATTTACACGCAAAATGAAAAGTACTGACCTCCGCGGCATTTTGTTGCGTTGCGACTGCGAGCAACTGATCCAAACTGATCCAGAAAAATATGGTTCTATTAAAACAGAAAATATGATTATTCACATGTAAACTGACTCCCAAAATCGGGGGTGCCCAAAGTGCGGCCCGGGGGCCATTTGCGGCTCGCAGCTAATAGTTTACCGGCCCCCCACACATTCTGGAAATGCTATTGCAAAAATAAAAAAGAACATTAAAATATTGGAATGAGGTGAAATCTTTCGAGAAAAAGTTGCAATGTTGACACAAAGCTGCCATGCAGGCTGTTTTTTTTTTTCTTTTGTCTTTATTTTACCACGTAAAAAACATCTTTACCATGAATTGATTAACGTGGACCCCGACTTAAACAAGTTAAAAAACGTATTCGGGTGTTACCATTTAGTGGTCTATTGTACGGAATATGTACTGTACTGTGCAATATACTAATTACAAGTTTCAATCAATCAATTATTTATTTTTAATTGTTTGCCATTGCTCAAAAAAAAATACAAAATGATCCTTACTATAATGAATTATTTTCAAAGCTCCTATTAGTTCAAATATTTCCCTTTAAAATGTTATATGTGGTAAATATTGCATATATTGTGTAGTTGCCATATAAAAACATAAACGTTTTCTTTGACAAAAGAGCATAAAACACACAAAATAATAGTTTAAACGTAAAATCAACAGGTATATCTGAAGTTAATCTCGTAATGTAAACAAAAACTAATAAAAATGTATCACTTCATGAGTGGGGCACCTTTTGGATCCCAAATATATTTAGTGGTATTTTATTTATCTTATTCACTGTGATTACTCAAAAATAATAAAGAATTAAAATCAATGGTGTCCTGCATTATTGATCTTTTAGGGCTCTATTTACTAAATAATGCATATTTCAGTTTTACTATGAAAACTTTTTTTTGACAGAAAAGCCATAAAAACTTATTTTTAAAAAAGTTGATATGGAGATTTACTGTAAGCGTTAAACAAAAAATAATAATTAAAATTTAACTTATTTTTAACATTTTAATAACTGAGACCCTTTATGCTCCCTGGGACCCCTAAAGGTAAAATACCTTTTAAAAATCCATATACCGTATTTCCTCGAATTGCCGCAGGGCATATAGTATGCGCCTGCCTTGAATTACTGCCGGGTCAAACTCGCTTCACAAGATCCATCCATCCATTTTCTACCGCTTATTCCCTTGTGGGGTCGCGGGGGGCGCTGGCGCCTATCTCAGATTCACAAGATAATTAGCGCAAACTTGTGACGTCAGGAGTGACACTTCCCCTGTAATCATTTTCAAAATGGAGGAGGCTGATTTTAATACCGGTAATTTGAAATTGCATAAAGGGAAGAAGATTAAGAGCTATTCAGTAGAATTTAAGGTCCAAGTTTACATCACACTCAAATTTTTACTGCATACCTTTGGTAAGTGAGAAGAGGTTTTAAAATAATTAGCGCATGCTTACTTTTACCGCATGCCTTTGGTAAGCGCAGGAGTGAGAAGAGGTTTTAAATTAATTAGCGCCCCGGCGGCAATTCAAGGAAATACGGGAATATTTTTTCTCTCTTATTCCATTTTCATTCCTTTTTTAAAAAAGGCTTTAGGGAGCCACTAGGGCGGCGCTAAAGAGCCGCATGCTCCTATACAAAGTCGTATCCCTCCACAATGCACCAAACCACACGTGACTGCATTAAGTCTATATCATTTCATGAATATATTTTGTATTTCAGTTTCAGTTTTTGTAAAAAAAAATATATATATGTACATACGCTGCAGTTGGAAGTGAATAATATTTCTTTACACGCAAAATGAAAAGTACTGACCTCTGCGGCATTTTGTTGCGTCGCGACCTCTACCGGCGACTGCGAGCAACTGGTCCAAACTGCGACTAAATTATTTCTTCCAGCAAAATATGGTTCTATTAAAACAGAACACATGATTATTCACATGTAAACTGGCCCCCAAAATAAAGAATGTAGTTAACGCATTAACAAGTATTGGTGTTATGTCGGTGTTACACACGGTCCATCGATGTTTGTTGTCCGACTGAAAACACATTTCAACTACAGTTCCGGGTATCTCCAATTACAGACGTTTCAATGCCGACATGTTAGTAGCCATTTCTGGAGTGTTTAAACTGTATATATATTTATTTTGGGTTGATTGGATAGGACTCCTTTCTGCCGTGTGCCTCAGTATGATGCACAGGAATTTAGGTAAGCTACAGCAAGAGGGTGCGGAGGCTAAGCTGTTAGCGTGTTAGCTTGGCTAGCGAAAACATGGCGGTGCCGACCTAAAGATTTTACATCATGTTTGTATCGGCACATGTCCTAATATTAATGCAATTTTATGTCTGTCGATACACAGACAACAACTTATGTCCCGAACTGAGGCTTTGGTTTCCCAAAAGAGCCGACTGGGACTGTTCTTCAACTAATATTCAAATGAAAAACTGCCAAGACAAGATATTTTATGTTCGAACTGAGAAACTTATTTTTTTCTGCAAATAATCTATAACTTAGAATTTAATGGCAGCGACACATTGCAAAAAAGTTGTCACAGGGGCATTTTTACCCCCGTGTTACATTGCTTTTCCTTTTAACAACCCTTGCCCCTGACAGTTTGGTTGTGTTTTAGTTTTTCCTCTGTGTGCGTGTAGTATTTCCTGTCAGCGCTCTTGTTTTGGTTCGGTTTCCTGTTTGTCACCCTAAATGCTGTGTCCCCTCAGCTGTGGCTGATTGGCACCTGGCCACACCTGGTGTCAATCAGCCAAGTGCTATTTGAACCTGCCTTGCCATCTGTCAGTTTGTTTGTGACGAACCCCAAGATGCAGAGATGGAGGCAGGCATCGAGCAAGAAAACATGATTTAATAAAACACTAAGACAAAATCAAACAAAAGGCTCGCACGAGGCGGATAACAAACAAACCGGAAGCAGGGAACAAAAGACAGTAAGCTACAAAAAGCTACCGAATATAGCTTACCGCTACACTGCATTGACATGACCAGTAGTTACGACAACTAGAAATGACATTGACACGGCACGACACGACAATAATCCAGCCCAGATTGGATGGGAAGGCAGTTTCAAATAGCATCTATCTTATTGACACCAGGTGTGGCCAGGTGCCAGTCAGCCACAGCTGAGGGGACACAGCACTCAGGTAGACAAACAGGAAACAGAACCAAAACAAGAGCGCTGACAGGAAATACTACACACACACAGAGGAAAAACTAAAACACAACCAAACTGTCAGGGGCAAGCCTTACACATGGAAGCTGCTTTTATACCCAATCATGGCACCCACCTGTTCCCAATTAGCCTGTTAAACTGTGGGATGTTCCAAATAAGTGTTTGATGAGCATTCCTCAAATCTCCCTGTCTTTTTTGCCCCTTGTGCCAGCTTTTTTGAAACATGTTGCAGGCTTCAAATTCCAAATGAGCTAATATTTGCAAAAAATAACAAAGTGTTCCAGTTCGAAAGATAAGTATTTTGTCTTTGCAGTGATTTCACATGAATATAAGTTGAAAAGGGATTTGCAAATCATTGTATTTTGTTTTTATTGACCATTTACACAACGTGCCAACTTCACTGGTTTTGCGTTTTGTAGTAATAGAAGTAGGCAACCCAGTTTCCTTAGCATCATCAGAACTAATGTTTATTATTTTCTTTGTACAGTGACGCAAACAACCTACACTACACAGAGAAGTGGAGGGTAACAACAATATCATCATTGATAGGCTACAGACCTAAAAAATTGTCACCCTTTGTGGATAAATGAGGACTGACTCCCGAGGTACCCAGTAGTGCTAAAAATATAAATAGAATATAAACCAACTGTATATCCATTGCATCAACATCTGGAAGGGTGGTAACAATTAGTAAGGTTTGTGTCATGTTTGTTCTTCTACAGAAAATATGTAAAAACAAAAACTTTTTTTTTTCTTTAATCATTTTTCTTTTTCACACATCTCCGAAAGAGGTCCAAGGAGCCACTAGGGCGGCGCTAAAGAGCTGCATGTGGCTCCAGAGCCGCAGGATGCTGACACCAGCACTAAAGTAATGATACAGATATACACAATTTAAAAAATAATTTACAAAAATGGACATTTTGAAAGAATAAAAGCAACCACAAATGTGCATCTAAAAACAACAGCAACAACAAATGTGCATAGACTTGGATTTACCAAAATAAATATAAGGCATTAAGATTAACAAAAATAAAAGACAACCAAGTGTAGTTTGAGAACAAACGCACAAAAGCTGACTTGATGGCATTATAACACATCTGTGCATTAATATTAGGGGTGTAACGGTACATGTATTTGTATTGAACCGTTTCGGTACGGGGGTTTCGGTTCAGTGCGGAGGTGTACCGAACAAGTTTCCACACAAACATATGAAGTAGCCGCCTAAGCTAAAGTCTTAACAAGCTGCTTTGCTTTCTGGCTCTGTCTCCTACACAGCGCCCGACATTGTCCCACCCACACAACCATCTGATTGGTAATAACCATAGCGGTAACAGCCAATCAGCAGTGCGTCTTCAGAGCGGTAACAACCAATCAGCAGTGCGTATTCAAAGCACATGTAGTCAGCGCTCCAGCATCGAGCATGTAGCTGTTTAGCAGGTGAGTATAAGGCTGCGTACTCTCCCCAAATGATAATAAACACTTCCCAGTCAACTACTACTAACACTACTATGACCCCTTTGTCGTTCTAGAAACAAACTGCAGCTCAGCTCACTCGCAGTCCTGGCTTGAGGTGAAGGCTAATTAGGTTTTAGCGTACCATTAGCTCATTTTGCGGTGTGGGGGTGTTACGGACAGTGTTGATTGATCTGTGTTGAAGTAGCAAAAAAGGACATGATGTTAAATAAAAAGTCATAGTTGATATAATAATGTAAGTGCATCATAAAGCCTACATGAACTCCATGGTGTTCAGGGATGAATAGCCTCTCCTATTGCTATTGTACTATAGGTACGTACCAAACCAAAATTTTTGTGTACCGTTACACCCCTAATGAATATAATGATATATTTTATGTACAATCATGTGCAGAGGTGGGTAGTAACGCACTACATTTACTCCGTTACATCTACTTGAGTAACTTTTGGGATAAATTATACTTCTAAGAGTAGTTTTAATGCAACATACTTTTACTTTTACTTGAGTATATTTATAGAGAAGAAACGCTACTTTTACTGCGCTCCATTTATCTACATTCAGCTCGCTACTCGCTACTGATTTTTATCGCTCTGTTAATGCACGTTTTGTTTGTTTTGTTTTGTCAGACATACCTTCAAAGTAGGATCTATCGCATGCCTGCGTTTCACCAATCAAATGCAGTCACTGGTGTCGTTTGACTCGGTATCACCAATCAAACAGAGCCAGGCTGTCACATGATTAACTGCACAAAAAGTTTCAGCGGCAAACAACAACAATGGCAGAGACAACAAAGAACACAAACACCCCCGGCCAAACATAGAATCGATGTTCACGCTTCAGACAACCAAAAAAACAGTTATGTAATGCGTTGTCGTATGTGTCTCCCCAAACAAGTGGACTTTTCAGCTTATATCAACTCAAGCTCAAATTTGAGGAGGCATTAGTAGATATTTTGGCTGTCACCGTAGGCTAATGTTAGCTTCCCGGTTATGAATCACTGTCAAATGTACTTAGTGTGGGTATAATTTATTAATGCACTGCAACCTCATAGACGGACAGACAGACACACACTGATACACACACACACACACACACACACACTGACACACACACAAATGCATACAAACACCAACCAGAAGGGCGCAGTGTGTTCCCAAGTGCAGCCGACACCTGGGAGTTTATGGATTACATAAAGGCTAACTTGTTATTTTCCTTTGTAATCTCTGCCTACTAAGCCTATGGTGCTGTTAAGTTACTGTGGCTCAATTTGCCTTAATTGTTTTTATTTTAATGTATTATTTAATATAGTTTTAATATAATTTTATATTATAATAATAATATTTTTAATATAATATATTTTTCCCCTCGGTGATTATTAAAGTACTTCTGATTTCTGATTCTAAAATATTATTGTTTTAGTTGCTTAAGAGATATTCCTGGCTCTGAATTTCTTCATTGCTATTTTTATGTTTTTGTGCATTATTTGTTGCCGTCATCATTAAACAAACAGGTTACTCATCAGTTACTCGGTACTTGGGTAGTTTTTTCACAATATACTTTTTACTTTTACTCAAGTAAATACTTGGGGGACTACTCCTTACTTTTACTTGAGTAATAAATCTCTTATTTGAGTACAATTTGTGGCTAATCTACCCACCTCTGATCATGTGTACTTTATATTTAAAATCATTATAGTGATAATGTACAATCAGGTGTACATTAGATTTAATATATGCATGTTCTAAGTATATATTTATTGTAGTAACATTCATAAAAAACATGTAATATTTACTTATTTTGATCATTTTAAGCATAGGGCGGTCTGTTAATTTTATAGACGCATCACAACATTTACCATTTCCTATAACAACAACACTACTAATCATGGCAGACTTCATGAGAGACAACAAAGACTAATTTGGGACAAATGATGGTCCAGAAACTTATATTTTTGATCCTGTATATAATGAGGATGATCTACAAGTGCTATCACCAGTGCTATTAAGTAAAAAGCATTATGACATGACTTAAATATCTGAATTTGATTATTAACACTCAAACAACATAAAATACATATAAACATAATTCCATCATAAAGCCTACTGCAAAGCTCAAATAAAAATAGAAAGCATCCCTAAACTGCGCTAGCACTGACACTAACATGAGTGTAGGGCTGGGTGATATGGATCAAAACTCATATCCCGATATAGTTTGTTCCATAAACTAACCCATACATGGAAATATTCGTTTTCGTAACTAAATATCTTTACCATGCCTTGTTTTTCAATTTTTGGGACTGAAAAGTAGGTTGTGCATAATAGCATCCCACATTAAGAGGTGTTATGAGGAAAAAAAGCCTTGAAATCAGTATAAGAAAAGTCAAATATAATTTCCAATCTTCTTTAAAAAACATTTAGCTATGTTATATTATTCAGCTAACAAAACACAAAGCAACAAAATGTCTGTATTTACATTATATTAAATGCTTTATGATTTATAGTTGGCATTCCTGGTCTGTGCTTTAAGAAAAATAAAATTATTAGTGAGTACTAAAAACAAAACTACGGATACATGTACATAGTAGAATCGTCATACTGCTGTGATTATATGCATCAAGTGTTCATTCAAGGCCAAGGCAAAATATCGTTATATATATCGTATATCGCAATATGGCATAAAAATATTGCGATATTGATAAAAGCCAATATCGCCCAGCCCTACATGTACACAGATAAGCCATGTAGCAGGTAAAACAAACCTGTTAATGATAAAACACAAATTGTAGCAATTTGTTACAAAATTCAGTCATTTCTCTTGCATTAGTTGATGCTGGATGGGCGGTCTTAACTCTGCTAATATCTGGCATCAAGCCAAGCAGCTGTGTGCATGTCTATCCACTTGTCCTTGGTAAACACTTTTAGGTTTGAAGAGTTTCTTGAAATGGATCATATTAGTATTTCTCATGTGACTGAGCAAAGCTAAATTTTTCTGAACCATTTGTATCGTTTGTTTTCTTGTGTCCTGTAGACATCTGTGAAGAACATCTTCTCCCTGAGCAGCGAGAGTGGACATCAAGGATGGAGCGGGATGAACTCCGGTCCCCCTATTTTAAAGAGGAAGAGGAGGAGCCTCCACAAGTAAAGGTGCAAGAGAAAGAACTGCCTCAAATAAAGGTGGAAGAGGAGGAACGGCAGTACTCCCACATTAAAAGGGAAGAGGAGGAGCTTCCACAAATGAAGATGGAAGAGAAAGAGCCTGAGTACTCCCACATTAAAAGGGAAGAGGAGGAGCTTCCACAAATGAAGATGGAAGAGAAAGAGCCTGAGTACTCCCACATTAAAAGGGAAGAGGAGGAGCTTCCACAAATGAAGATGGAAGAGAAAGAGCCTCAGTACTCCCACATTAAACGGGAAGAGGAGGAGCTTCCACAAATGAAGATGGAAGAGGAGGAACGGCAGTACCCCTACATTAAAACGGAAGTGGAGGAGCCTCCACATTTAACGATGGAAGAGGAGGAACAGCAGTACCCCAAAATTAAAAGGGAGGAGAAGGAACCTCCACAAATGAAAATGGAAGAGGAGGAAGGGCAGTACCCCCACATTAAAAGGGAAGAAGAGGAGCCTCCACAAATAAAGGTGGAAGAGAAAGAGCCGCAGTGCCCCCACATTAAAAGTGAAGAGGAGGAGCCTCCGAAAATAAAGATGGAAGAGGAAGAACGGCAGTACCCCCACTTTAAAAGGGAAGAGGAGGATTCTCCACAAATAAATATGGAGGAGAAAGAGTCGCAGTACTCCCGCATTGAAGGTGAAGAGGAGGAGCCTCCACAAATAAAGATGGAAGAGGAGGAACGGCAGTACCTCCACATTAAAAGGGAAGAAGAGAAGCCTCCACAAATAAAGGTGGAAGAGAAAGAGCCGCAGTACCCCCACATTGAAAGTGAAGAGGAGGAGCCTCCACAAATAAAGATGGAAGAGGAGGAACGGCAGTACCCCCACATTAAAAGGGAAGAGGAGCTTCCACAATTAAAGGTGGAAGAGAAAGAGCTGCAGTACCCCCACATTAAAAATGAAGAGGAGGAGTCTCCACAAATAAAGATGGAAGAGGAGGAACGGCAGTACCTCCATGTTAAGAGGGAAGAGGATGAGCCTCCACAAATGAAAATGGAAGAGGAGGAACAGCAGTACCCCCACATTAAGAGGGAAGAGGAGGAGCCTCCACAAATGAAAATGGAAGAGGGGGAAGGGCAGTACCTCCACATTAAACGGGAAGAGGAGGAGCTTAAGCAACCCCACATTAAGGAGGAGGAGCCACATACATCTTACATGAAGGAAGAAAAAGAATCCCAGCTCCCCCTCACACTACAGAGAAGGAGGAGTCTTAGTCGCCCTCATATTAAAGAAGAGGAGGAGGAACAGAGCATCAGTCAGGAGGGAGAGCATGTTGAAGGACTTGCGGAGGATGATGTCATCAAGATGCCATTGACCGCTGTGATTGTGAAGAGTGAAGATGAGGTCATAAGTGAAAGTGAGGAGGAGACTCCAAGCATCAGCTCAACACAACACATGACAACAGAAGCTGATGGAGACCACTGTGGAGGATCACAAGCAGACAAGCTCTTAGCTCCTCTCTCTGATAGTGACGAGACGACCTCCCACTCCCCTGACACTGATGACGAAGACGCCGAAGGTGATGCAACATGTCGCACTGACAACACCCTCTTCGCATGCTCTCACTGTGACAAAACCTTCAATCGCAGTGGTAATCTAAAAGTGCACGTGAGAATACACACCGGAGAAAAACCTTTTTCCTGTTCAACCTGCGGTAAAGATTTCACCCGAAGGTACCATTTGAAAAGACACATGACAACACACACCGGGGAAAAACCTTTCCTTTGCTCCGAATGCGGCAAAGGATTTGCGCTTAAAAGTATGCTGAAAGGACACATGACAACACACACCGGGGAAAAACCTTTTTCTTGTTCGACGTGCTTTAAAGAATTTTCCCGACGGTACTATTTGAAGCTGCACATGACGACCCACACTGGAGAAAAACCTTATTACTGCTCGGAATGCGGTCAAGATTTTGCACGGAAACACTGGTTGAAAGAACACATGAGAGTACACACTGAAGAAAACGCCTTTTCTTGTTCAATCTGTGGGGAAGATTTTACTGAAAGGCAACAATTGAAAACGCACATGAGAGTTCACATTGGAGATAAACCGCTTTTCTGCTCAGTATGTGGGGAAGGTTTCACAATAATTAGTGATTTGAAAGCACACATGAGAGTGCACGCTGTAGAAAAAACAATTTCTTGTTCACTTTGTGGTAAAGGTTTCACACGAACGAGCGGATTGAAAATACACATGAGAATGCATAGTGGAGAAAAACCTTTTACCTGTTTAGTCTGTCGTGAAGGTTTTGTACAAAGTCAACATTTGATAGCACACATGAGGACACATTGGTAACAAAACATAGCCCCCTGCAACAAATGTTTTTGTGTATAAAGAAACATTGAAGTAAACATGACAACACACACTGGTGAAAAAGTGTTGAGTTGCAGTGTCCATACATCCATCCATCCATCCATTTTCTACCGCTTATTCCCTTTGGGGTCGCGGGGGGCGCTGGTGCTTATCTGAGCTACAATCCGGCGGAAGGTGGGGTACACCCTGGACAAGTCGCCACCTTATCACAGGGCCAACACGTATAGACAGACGACATTCACACTCACATTCACACACTAGGGCCAATTTAGTGTTGCCAATCAACCTAACCCCAGGTGAAGGTCTTTGGAGGTGGGAAGAAGCCGCACGGGGAGGACATACAAACTCCACACAGAAAGATCCCAAGCCCGGGATTGAACCCAGGAGTACTCAGGACCTCCGTATTGTGAGGCAGACGCACTAACCCCTCTGCCAACGTGTTGCAGTGTGTGTGAATAAAACATTCTTATGTGGTCCTCTCCAAGGTTTCTCATAGTCATCATTGTCAGCGACGTCCCACTGGGTGTGAGTTTTCCTTGCCCTTATGTGGGCTCTACCGAGGATTTCGTTGATCGTTCGTGTTGTCGTTTGTGCAGCCCTTTGAGACACTAGTGATTTAGGGCTATATAAAAAATCATTGATTGATTGATTGATTGATGTTTTACAGGTCATCTTCAAGCCACTTTCTGACAGTCGCTTCTGAATGCGCCATTTTGTGGGCTGTCTTATTTACGTGGCTCATCTTCAGCAGTGTCTTCTCCCCATCATCTTTGTTGTAGCGGTGTAGCGTGCAAGGACGGGGGTGGAAGAAGTGTCAAAAAAATGGCGCCAACTGTTTTAATGACATTCCGACTTCAATCAATAACGGAGCAGCATCTCCTCATCCAGAAACAACAACAATGTGTCCCGTGAAAAAACGTCCGACCGGAACTCTAATAACTAAAGTTCCTTGGGTGAATAATGTTAACTCACTACACCGGTATGTTTTAGCGCTTTCATGGCGAGTTTACTGACAGATATAAGTAAGAACTTTACACTACTTTATTTTAGAAATGGCAACAGCGGAGGATGAATGTCCCATAACAAGAAGATAGACAAAAAAGAAGATTGACTACGTGGTCAGCACGGACTACAAAGGCGGAGGTATGCAATTTTTTTCCAGGATTTATGCAGATCCCAAATACAGATCAGCCGGTACCAGAAGGTAAGAAAAGTTGCTTTTGCATAATATGGCGAAACAAAACGCCAGATAATATCTTCCCTTACACACACAAAGTTGGTGACTTGTCCAGGGTGTACGCCGCCTTCCGCCCGAATGCAGCTGAGATAGGCACCAGCAGCCCCAAATGGGACAAGTAGTAGAAAATGGATGGATGGATGTTGAATTACATCAAACTGTGCAGCCTACACTTATCTCGTATGTGTGACTGCCATCTACTGGTCACACTTATCATTACACCATGTACCAAATAAAATAGCTTCGAGGTGGGTAAGCTTAACCAAACATGCCTTACATTAGGCGCACCAGGCTATAAGGCGCACTGTCGAGTTTTCAGAAAAAAATTGGATTTTAAATGCGCCTTATAGTCTGGAAAAATGGTATTACTCGTTTAGTATTTCCCATTGAAGGATTATTTCATTATTTGCATTTTAATTTTTAAAGAACAGAAACCAGAAAGTCCGACTCAATGATACTTTGTCAGATAAGATACTTCTAAGTCTCCCCTCTTGTTTATTTTGTACACAAACGTGTCAGAGTCCATATGACAACAGGACTAAAATGAAGATAGTTATTCAGTCATTAATAGTTTGGTAAATGGATGTGCAAAAGGAACATGCATATGTTTCATTACAGCACGTCCGAAAAGGAGTAGGAAGAAGCTGAGATTATTTAATCCTACCTTTTTTCATATAGCAATTTTATCCCATGTCCTTGTTCTCTGTAACAGAACAGTGAACAAATAAATCATATACCATAGAAAGTAAACAAATGTTAAATACATCCATAATATTTGTCTCAATAAAAAAAAAGGTTCAAGATGTTCGTTAAAATTTTTGTTCTGTGTACTTTGGAAACACTTGTAGTTTGAACAGTCTCTTAAACTGAATCATGCTAGTGCTTTGTTGGATTTCTTTGGTTAATCCATTCCATAATTTAATTCAACATACTGATATACTAAAGGTTTTAAGTGTTGTACGAGCATAAAATTTTATAAATTCGATTTTCCTCTAAGGTTGTATTTCTCCTTTGTAGTTGAAAAAAATGTACTTTGAAACTGAAATTTCAGGTTTTGATATTGAATGTTGAAATTAGTGTATTAAAAATAAAAATAAATTAACACCGTTTTTTTTTCATATTTAATATTTTGATTCACAGTCAACATTTTTTTCCCTTTCCATATATTTTGATATTTGAGGTTCAATTTTTTTCATTTTAATTTTTTTATTTTTTTTGTCAAATTTCACGTCTTTCTTTTTCTGATTTAAAGGCCTACTGAAACCCACTACTAGCGACCACGCAGTCTGATAGTTTATATATCAATGATGAAATATTAACATTGCAACACATGCCAATACGGCCTTTTTAGTTTACTAAATTGCAATTTTAAATTTCCCAGGGGTTTTTTGTTGAAAACGTCGCGGAATGCTGACGTGTACGCGTTACGTCACGGACTGTTAGGAAATATTAGCGCTGCGCACACACACAGCTAAAAGTCGTCTGCTTTAATCGTATGATTACACAGTATTTTGGACATCTGTGTTGCTGAATCTTTTGCAATTTGTTCAATTAATAATGGAGAAGTCAAAGTAGAAAGATGGAGTTGGGAAGGTTTAGCCTTTAGCCACACAAACACACGGTGATTCCTTGTTTAAAATTCCCGGAGGGGAAACTTTACTATGGATCAGAGCGGTCAAGCGAACATGGATCCCGACCAAATGTCAACCAGCAGTTTTCGGTGACAAAATTGTGGTAAAAAGTCGCCACTTACCGGAGATCAGCTGAGCTTGTGCCGTCCATACAGCTGGCATCGACTTCCCTCAGACACTGGCATCAAGACACCCGTGGACACACTCCTCCGACTATCAGGTACTATTTAACTCACTAAAACACTAGCAACATAATAAAAAGATAAGGGATTTCCCAGGACTATCCGGGTAAATGTGTCTAAAAACATCTGAATCCGTCCCAATGCAATCGCCCTTTTTTTTTTTTTTTCAGTCCGTCACTATCAATATCCTCAAACACGGATCTTTCATCCTCGCTCAAATTAATGGGGAAATTGTTGTTTTCTCGGTCCGAATAGCTCTTTTTGTTGGAGGCTCCCATTAAAAACAATGTGAGGATGTGAGGAGCCGTCAACGGGTGACGTCATCGTCTGCGACTTCCGGTAAAGGTAAGGCTTTTCTGTTAGCTACCAAAAGTTGCGAACTTTATCGTTGATGTTCTCTACTAATTCCTTTCAGCAAAAATATGGCAATATCGCGAAATGATCAAGTATGACATATATAATGGACCTGCTATCCCCGTTTAAATAAGAAAATCTCATTTCAGTAGGCCTTTAAATCAGACTTTCGGCCCTTTTTTCCTACAGTGGGGCGTGGCCTCCTTACTGACCAATCAGAAAGAGGATAAGGGGCGTCCTCTTCACGTCGCCTTCACGGAAATTAGAAACTATCCATCCATCCATTTCCTACCGCTTATTCCCTTTGGGGTTGCGGGAGGCGTTGGTGCCTATCTCAGCTAACATCGGGCGGAAGGTGGCGTACACCCTGGACAAGTCGCCCCTCATCACAGGGATATATACATATATATAGATATCCATCCATTTCCTACCACTTATTCCCTTTGGGGTCGCGGGGGGCGCTGGTGCCTATCTCAGCTACAATCAGGCGGAAGGCGGAGTACACCCTGGACAAGTCGCCACCTCATCGTAGGGATATATAAGTATATATAGATATATGTCTTCTTTTTTTAAATCTTTTTTACTATTTATATTACTGTATTTTTGTGTACGCACCTTAGAGGATCTGCTCCAATTTCGTTGTTCTTTGAACCTGTTCATTGTAATAAGGACAATAATAAAAACTATATTCTATTCCAGGGGTCACCAACCTTTTTGAAACCAAGAGCTACTTCTTGGGTACTGATTAATGCGAAGGGCTACCAGTTTGATACACACTTAAATAAATTGCCAGAAATAGTTAGTTTGCTCAATTTACCTTTAATAAATAAATCTATATATATAAAAGAAAATGGGTATTTCTGTCTGTCATTCTGTGGTATATTTTTTTTCCTTTTATGGAAGGTTTTTTGTAGAGAATAAATGATGGAAAAAAAACACTTAAATTGAACGGTTTAAAAGAGGAGAAAACAGGGGAAAAAAAGAAAATTAAATTTTGAAACATAGTTCAATTTCGACTCTTTAAAATTCAAAATTCAGCCGAAAAAAAGAAGAGAAAAACTAGCTAATTTGAATCTTTTTGAAAAAATTTAAAAAAGAATCTATGGAACATCATTAATAATTTTTCCTGATTAAGATTAATTTTAGAATTTTGATGACATGTTTTAAATAGGTTAAAATCCAATCTGCACTTTGTTGGAATATATAACAAATTGAACCAAGCTATATTTCTAACAAAGACAAATAATTATTTCTTCGAGATTTTCCAGAACAGAAATTTTAAAAGAAATTCAAAAGAGTTTGAAATAAGATTTAAATTTGATTCTAAAGATGTTCTAGATTTACCAGAATTTTTTTTTTAATTTTAATCATAAGTTTGAAGAAATATTTCACAAATATTCTTCGTCGAAAAAACAGAAGCTATAATGAAGAATTAAATTAAAATGTATCTATTATACTTTATAATAAAAAAAAATTTTACTTGAAAATTTATTTAAAATGCCAGGAAAGAAGAGGAAATAATTTAAAAGATAAAAAGGTATATGTGTTTAAAAATCCTAAAATCATTTTTAAGGTTGTATTTTTTTTCTAAAATTGTCTTTCTGAAAGTTATAAGAAGCAAAGTAAAAATATAAATGAATTTATTTAAACAAGTGAAGACCAGGTCTTTAAAATATTTTCTTGGATTTTCAAATTCTATTTGAGTTTTGTCTCTCTTAGAATTAAAAATGTCGAGCAAAGCGAGACCAGCTTGCTAGTAAATAAATACAATTTAAAAAATAGAAGCAGCTCACTGGTAAGTGCTACTATTTGAGCTATTTTTAGAACAGGCCAGCGGGCGACTCATCTGGTCCTTACGGGCGGGCGTTGGTGACCCCTGCTCTATTCTATTCTATGCTCTTACTTGTAATGTGACTGTTGGCCATACGCAGTGTGCTGCTCGTACGCTAGGGGGCGATTGTGGTCATTTCAGATTGTTCAGCTATTTGGTCACGTTAATTGGGTAGAAGAAGGGAATGTCACATGCTAACCGGCTAGCGCTAGTAAGTTTCAAGCTTGAGCTCCGACAGATAAGTACACATTTTCACTGCTATTTGTTGTTGTTGGTCATGTTTAAATGTGTTTAAGTGACACTTGTGGATATTAGGATGACTAGAGATGGACAAAAATACTACTATTACAGTCAACTGGTTTAGAAGGTTTCTGATTACCAAACAGCTGGGATGTGCTGTTGTCATGTCACATTATTAAAGGCCTACTGAAATGAGATTTTCTTATTTAAACGGGGATAGCAGGTCCATTCTATGTGTCATACTTGATCATTTCGCGATATTGCCATATTTTTGCTGAAAGGATTTAGTAGAGAACATCGACGATAAAGTTCGCAACTTTTGGTGCTGATATAAAAAGCCTTGCCTGTACCGGAAGTAGCAGACGATGTGCGCGTGACGTCACGGGTTGTGGGGCTCCTCACATCCTCACATTGTTTACAATCATGGCCACCAGCAGCGAGAGCGATTCGGACCGAGAAAGCGACGATTCCTCCATTAATTTGAGCGAGGATGAAAGATTTGTGTATGAGGAAAGTGAGAGTGAACGACTAGAAAGAAAAAATAAAAGACTATACAGTGGGAGCAATTCAGATGTTATTAGACAAATTTACTAGGATAATTCTGGAAAATCCCTTACCTGCTTATTCTGTTACTAGTGTTTTGGGTTATTATATGGTCGTACCTGTACAACCTGAAGGTCGGCCCCGCACCTTTCTTCAGCACCAGTCGACGGGTGGTGGCGATGCCCATCTCTGCCCTTTGCAAGGGACCCTCTTCGAAACACGATCTTTCGAAATGATCGCTGCAAACACACTGTACTTTGTGTGTGTGGTCCAATCAAACCGTGTTCGCTCGACCGCTCTGTTCCATAGTAAAGCTTCACCGTCATCTTTCGGGAATGTAAACAATGAAACACCGGCTGTGTTTGTGTTGCTAAAGGCGGCCGAAATACACCGCTTCCCACCTACAGCTTTCTTCTTTGACGTCTCCGTTATTCATTGAACAAATTGCAAAAGATTCAGCAACACAGATTTCAAGAATACTGTGGGATTATGCGATAAAAACAGATGACTTATAGCTGGGAACGGTGCTGGAACAAAATTTCCTGTACAGTGCGTGACGTCACGCGCACGCAGCATCATACCGCGACGTTTCAGCAGGATTATTCGGCACAAAATTAAAAATTGCAATTTAGTAAACTAAAAAGGCCGTATTGGCATGTGTTGCAATGTTAATATTTCATCATTGATATATAAACTATCAGACTGCGTGGTGGGTAGTAGTGGGTTTCAGTAGGCCTTCAAAGTGTCTTATTTGGGAATATCCTGACACTTATTAAACAAGTAGACTTCTATTGTATCATACTTTTTATTTTATTTTATTTTATAAACCTTTATTTAATAGTAAAGCTTCACCATCATCTCTCGGGAATGTAAACAATGAAACACCGGCTGTGTTTGTGTTGCTAAAGGCGGCCGCAATACACCGCTTCCCACCCACAGCTTTCTTCTTTGATGTCTCCATTATTCATTGAACAAATTGCAAAAGATTCAGCAACACAGATGTCCAGAATACTGTGGAATTATGCGATGCAAACAGACGACTTATAGCTGGGAACAGTGCTGGAACAAAATGTCCCCTACAATGTGTGACGTCATTGCGACGTTTCAGCAGGATACTTCGGCGCGAAATTTAAAATTGCAATTTAATAAACTAAAAAGGCCTTATTGGCATGTGTTGCAATGTTAATATTTCATCATTGATATACAAACTATCAGACTGCGTGGTCGCTAGTAGTGGGTTTCAGTAGGCCTTTAAAGTGTCTTATTTGGGAATATCCTGACACTTATTAAACAAGTAGGCTTCTATTGTATCATATACTTTTTATTGTATATTAGTTTACAAACCTTTATTTGTAAATTGTAACATTTACAAACAATTGAGAAATAATAATAATCAAAATAAGTACAAAAACAGTACAAAACAGCACCAGGGGGTTGTAAACTCAATAAAGTAACTAAAATAGAATGCAAAATATATATATGTAACAAAGTGCAAAGCAATAGGCTCACACGAGTTCAGTAACTAATTTAAATTCGGAACACAGCATCATAGTTTTTACAGCTTTTTGGTATTGTATTATATACTTGCTCAAGTAAAAAGTATTGGAGTGGCGGCTACGTCGTGTCAGCCAATGGCTTTGACTGGGGGGCGGGACTTCCGGAGGAAGGACAAGGAAGTGACGTAGATTGAAGGAAGTAAGGTGTTCGAGTTTTTTATTGTTTTGTTTTTTTAATGAACAAAAGACATACATTCATAATGCACACAAAAGTCAAGGCACTTTCAACTTAACCAACAATCTACACATCATGTTCAGCAAATCACGACGTCAGCAAAACATGTCAAGGAAAGAAAACAAGGAAAGAAAACAAAACCTTGCCCTTTTGTGGGTTCTTCCGAGGATGTTGTAGTCGTAATGATTTGTGCAGTCCTTGAGACATTTGTGATTTGGGGCTATATAAATAAACATTGACTGATTGATTGAAAACCAAATACAGATAGAGTATTAAAAATTAATAATAAATAATAATAATAAATGTATGAAAAAGCATAAGACAAAAAGGGCTACCTAAATACAGTGGGGCAAAAAAGTATTTAGTCAACCACCGATTGTGTAAGTTCTCCCTCTTAAAATGATGACAGAGGTCTGTAATTTCCATCATAGGTACACTTCAACTGTGAGAGACAGAATGTGGGGAAAAAAATCCAGGAATTCACATTGTAGGAATTTTAAAGAATTTATTTGTAAATTATGGTGGAAAATAAGTATTTGGTCAACCATTCAAAGCTCTCACTGATGGAAGGAGGTTTTGGCTCAAAATCCCACGATACATGGCCCCATTCATTCTTTCCTTAACACGGATCAATCGTCCTGTCCTCTTAGCATAAAAACAGCCCCAAAGCATGATGTTTCCACCCCCATGCTTCACAGTAGGTATGGTGTTCTTGGGATGCAACTCAGAATTCTTCTTCCTCCAAACACGACGAGTTGAGTTTATACCAAAATGGATACATGGATGATACAGCAGAGGATTGGGAGAATGTCATGTGGTCAGATGAAACCAAAATATAACTTTCTGCAGGAGGGGCAAGAATGCGCAAACGGTCCCGGTGAGTATCCAATCACAGGACGCCGAAATGTCACGTTCAACGTGAGGCCATCTAGAAGGCCTTACTGACAACAAGTCGTGATCTGATTGGCTATCACAACTGTCCATCAACTGTATGTGCCCGTTCACTTACAGTGCACATTACAGTGTTGATTCTGAAGGCCCCGGGCAGATTTGGTACAGCATGGCAACACAAGCTAGCCGAATTATGATTGGATACAAAGTAAAACTAAAACCAGCAGCCCTGGAAGGAGCATAATATGACATGAAGATAATATGAATACTTTTAGATATTTAGGGAAAGTAAATAAAAAAATAATTTTATCTTTAATTATGATCATGATTTCTGGTTATGTTAGGCCAGGAGAGAAGGCCTTGCTGGCCCCGAAGGCACACCACTGCATGGGACAATTCAACAAACTAGTGGAATCCAATCCAGATTCACAAACGGCACTTTCCAAGTACTTCGAGGTAAAAATGGCTGCTTACTTGGAAATGATACTGTCAGTCAATTGGAATTAATCAAAATTGCTAACACGCCATGTAAAATGGAGATGAACGTTGGTGGTGAGCTCCTCACCGAGTATGATGACTTCTCTAAAGGCTTACTGAAACCCACTACTACCGACCACGCAGTCTGATAGTTTATATATCAATGATGAAATATTAACATTGCAACACATGCCAATACGGCCTTTTTAGTTTACTAAATTGCAATTTTGAATTTCCCGTGAGTTTCTTGTTGAAAACGTCGCGGAATGATGATGCGTACGCGTGACGTCACGGACTGTAAGGAAATAGCGCTGCACCACACACAGCTAAAAGTCGTCTGCTTTAATCGCATAATTACACAGTATTTTGGACATCTGTGTTGCTGAATACTTTGCAATTTATTCAATTAATAATGGAGACTATAAAGAAGAATGCTGTTGGTGGAAAGCGGTGGATTGCAGCTGTCTTTAGTACCGAGACACAGCCGGTGTTTGTTTGTTGTGAAGCTTTAACACAGAGCGGTCAAGCGAACATGTTTTCTCTACGTTAACCGGCATATTTTTGGTTGGGGAAATTGTGCTATATATTTTACCGGAGAAATCAATGGATTATTCGTCGTCCTGTAGCAGCTGTCATGTCAAAAAAGGCAGCTGTGAGCTTGGCTCCTCGGCTTCTCTCTGAGACACTGTGTTCACCGCAGTAATCCGACCTCGAGGTATGTCTTTACAATCTTTAAAATCTCACTAAAACACTATTAAAACAATATGCAGATAAGGGATCTTTAACAATTATCCTAGTAAATGTGTCTAATTACATCTGAAACGCTCACACTGCCACCGCCCGGAGCCGTCGCTTTTTTTTTTTTCTAGTCCTTCACTATCAATATCCTAATTCACAAATCTTTCCTCCTCGCTTAAATTAATGGGGAAATTGTCGCTTTCTCGGTCCGAACTGCTGGTGGCTCCCATTATAAACAATGTGAATATGTGAGGAGCCCTGCAACTCGTGACGTCACGCGCCCGTCGTCTGCTACTTCCGGTACAGGCAAGGTTTTTCTATTAGCGACCAAAAGTTGCGAACTTTATTGTCGATGTTCTCTACTAAATCCTTTCAGCAAAAATATGGCAATATCGTGAAATGATCAAGTATGACACATATACCTGCTATAAATAAGAAAATCTCATTTCAGTAGGCCTTTAATGACATGGGGGAATCAAACACATTTAAACTGAACATGGATGGATGGATCACAGGTGTCAAACTCAGATCTGGTCCGCCACATCATTTTATTCAACCTGCTAAAGCCCAGAAATGTTGCATTGATATTCTCTACTGCTCACTAGTGTTGCCATATCTGAGTTATTGTGCATAAATATGTGGAAGTAACTACAAATGTGTGCTTCATTTATCAGCGGTGTTACAAAAAGATCAATTAGAATAATACATAATGTTGGATAGAGAGAACATACAAACCCTTCATTTATTTAATCAAAAATATTGAAATTCAACAACTTGGTGCATTTGCAAACAGCTGAAATGATTTACAAATCAAACCTGCTACCCAGTAATGTACACCAGGGGGCACCAACGTGGTGCCCGCGGGCACCAGGTAGCCCGTAAAGACCAGATGAGTCGCCCGCTGGTCTGTTCTACAAATAGCTCAAATAGCAGCACTTACCAGTGAGCTGCCTCTATTTTTTAAATTGTATTTATTTACTAGCAAGTTTATCTCGCTTTGCTCGAAATTTTTTAATTTAAGAGAGACAAAACTCAAATAGAATTTGAAAATCCAAGAAAATATTTGAAAGACTTGGTCTTCACTTTTGGCCCTGCGATGAGGTGGTGACTTGTCCAGGGTGTACTCCGCCTTCCGCCCGATTGTAGCTGAGATAGGCGCCAGCGCCCCCCGCGACCCCAAAAAGGGAATAAGCGGTAGAAAATGGATGGATGGTCTTCACTTGTTTAAATAAATTCATTTATTTTTTTACTTTGCTTCTTATAACTTTCAGAAAGACAATTTTAGAGAAAAAATCCAACCTTAAAAATGATTTTAGGATTTTTTAACACATATACCTTTTTACCTTTTAAATTCCTTCCTCTTCTTTCCTGACAATTTAAATCAATGTTAAAAAAATATATATTTTTTTTATTGTAACGAATAATAAATACATTTGAATTGAATTCTTCATTTTAGCTTGTTTTTTCGACTAAGAATATTTGTGAAATATTTCTTCAAACTTATTATTAAAATTCAAAAAAAATATTCTGGCAAATGTAGAAAATCTTTAGAATTAAATTTAAATCTTATTTCAAAGTATTTTGAATTTCTTTTAAAATCTTTGCTCTGGAAAATCTAGAAGAAAAAATATTTTGTCTTTGTTAGAAATATAGCTTGGTCCAATTTGTTATATATTCTAACAAAATGCAGATTGGAATTTAACCTACTTAAAACTTGTCATCAAAATTCTAATGATGTTCCATAAATTATTTTTTAATTTTTTTCAAAAAGACTCCAATTAGCTAGTTTTTCTCTTCTTTTTTTCGGTTGAATTTAGAATTTTAAAGAGTTGAAATTGAGGATAAACTATGTTTCAAAATTTTATTTTCATTTTTTTCCTCTTTTAAACCGTTCAATTAAGTGTTTTCTTTATCATTTATTCTCTACAAAAAACCTTAAGTAAAAGGAAAAAAAATGTACAACAGAATGACAGACAGAAATATCCATTCTTTATATATATATAGATTTATTTATTAAAGGTAAATTGAGCAAATTGGCTATTTCTGGCAATTTATTTAAGTGTGTATCAAACTGGTAGCCCTTCGCATTAATCAGTACCCAAGACGTTGCTCTTGGTTTCAAAAAGGTTGGTGATCCCTGATGTAGACAAATTCTCAACAGGAGGAGAAATATATTCTTAGAGGAAATCTAATCTGAAACCTTTGTATGCAAAACACATAAAACTTGGATATTGTAAAATGTAAAAGACAAATGATGTTGGATAATGAGGGAAACGCGGTAGTTAATGGATGGATGGAATATTGAAGTAAGAGTCAAGGTAATCACATTAATAAGAGTTATTATTGATGGTGAAGTAAAGTGGGAACTACTGTAAAAATCAATCATGTACAGAACAAAATATCAAAAATGACTAATATTAAATAGAAATATGAACTACATTTGTTGCATCAACTTTTATTGAAGCATACATTGCCTGTTACATAAAGGTCTGAGGACAAACACACGAAGCAATCACAAAACAGTATTCATATTACGAAATAGAGTAATAGATGATATTATTGGAACAAATTATTCATAAAGTCACACATTTTCAAAGTAAACAATCTTGTATGAAACACAACTGCTCAAAGGATATATCAAGTAAATAATGCTATGCTTCCAGAAGATGTTTCCCATGTGAACCAGTAAATATGAACTAAGAGGGAGTTTATGTGTACTCAAAAGCAAAGGGATGTACAAATGTAGAATGAATATGGACCGTATTTTTGGGAGTACAGGTCGCCCCGGAGTATAAGGCGCACCTGCCGAAAATGCATAATAAAGAAGGAAAAAAACATATGTAAGTCGCATTTTGGGGGGAAATTTATTTGATAAAACCCAACACCAAGAATAGACATTTGAAAGGCAATTTAAAATAACTAAAGAATAGTGAACAACGGGCTAAATAAGTGTACGTTATATGAGGCATAAATAACCAACTGAGAAGGTGCCTGGTATGTTAACATAACATATTATGGTAAGAGTCATTCAAATAACTATAACATATAGAACATGCTATACGTTTACCAAACAATCTGTCACTCCTAATTGCTAAATCCCATGAAATCTTATACGTCTAGTCTCTTACGTGAATGAGCTAAATAATATTATTTGATATTTTACGGTAACGTGTTAATAATTTCACACATAAGTCACTCCTGAGTATAAACCGCACCCCCGGCCAAACTATGAAAAAAAACTGCGACTTATAGTCCGAAAAATACGGTAAATCATCTATTGGAGTTCTTCTCAGCAATCATTAAAACTAGAAATTACATTATGTAACACGTCATTATTACAAAAACCTATATCAAATCACTCTTATGAATAAGTATAAATGTGAATTATGAATATCTATATACACAGAATATTGTACTTAACATGTTTTGCACTATTCACTCTCACATTTTCAGTCAGACTGTTCTTATGTTTAAAGACAAGCCCACAATGTTGTATAATTGCCTGAAAAAAGCACTACTCTAAAATATGTCATCTATGAATGTTACAATCATTTGTGATACACACAACAACGATGTTATATATGTTATATGTGCGAATGTTACAAAGTTGAAGTTAACATCGTTTTTAAAGTTTTTTTTCAAATCCTGCAGCTTCATTGGCTGCTGTTCTCACCAGCACACTTGTGTTTTTTTACACTCACTATGTTTTCATGCACTAAACAAGTCTAATTTCTCAAATATTTTTTTTTTGTATTTTCACACCTATGAGTGAAGTCCAAGTGTCCATGTACTCTTTCTAATGAGACACCGCCTGCCTCCCGTACACTGGGGGGGGCTTATTTCTTTTATGCACAGATAAATACACTATATTGCCAAAAGTATTTGGCCACCTGCCTTGACTCACATATGAACTTATTTTTTTTACATTCACATGTTGCGGTTAGTATTATTCTACCTTAAAGGCTTACTGAAATGAGATTTTCTTATTAAAAACGGGGATAGCAGGTCCATTCTATGTCATACTTGATTATTTTGCAATATTGCCATATTTTTGCTGAAAGGATTTAGTTGAGAAAATCGACCACAAAGTTCGCAACTTTTGGTAGCTAACAGAAAAGCCCTGCCTTTACCGGAAGTCGCAGACGATGACGTCACCCGTTGAGGGCTCCTCACGTGCTCACATTGTTTTTAATGGGAGCCTCCAACAAAAAGAGCTATTCGGACCGAGAAAACGACAATTTCCCCATTCATTTGAGCGAGGATGAAAGTTTAATGTTTGAGGATATTGATAGCGACGGACTACAAAAAAAAAAAAATCAAGTTTAAAAAAAAAAACGCGATTGCATTGGGATGTTTTTAGACACATTTACAAGGATAATTCTGGGAAATCCCTAATCCTTCTATTGTGTTGCTAGTGTTTTAGTGAGTTTAATATTACCTGATAGTCGTAAGGGATACATGTATCCACGGGTGTGCTGACGGCAGCTGTACGGACGGCACAAGCTCAGCTGATCTCCAGTAAGTGGCGACCTTTTACCACAATTTTCTCACCGAAAACTGCAGGTTGACATGTGGTCGGGATCCATGTTCGCTTGACCGCTCTGATCCATAGTAAAGTTTCACCTCCGGGAATTTTAAACAAGGAATCCCCGTGTGTTTGTGTGGCTAAAGGCGAAAGCTTCCCAACTCCATCTTTCCACTTTGTTATTATTATTAATTGAACAAATTGCAAAAGATTCAGGAACACATATGTCCAAAATACTGTGTAATTATGCGGTTAAAGCAGACGACTTATAGCTGTGTGTGTGTGCGCAGCGCTAATATTTCCTAACAGTCCGTGACGTCACGCGTACACGTCAGCATTCTGCGACGTTTTCAACAGGACACTTTGCGGGAAATTTAAAATTGCAATTTAGTAAACTAAAAAGTCCGTATTGGCATGTCTTGCAATGTTAATATTTCATCATTGATATATAAACTATCAGACTGCGTGGTCGCTAGTAGTGGGTTTCAGTAGGCCTTTAATTTGTTGTTGTTTATACTTTATGAATAAATGATGTGATAATGTTTATCATTATATTAGGTGGAAATGAGTCCGGCAGAATTTTAAAATGCTCCCATTTGTGTACATTTTTAATAACAGAAAATGAAATTAATACAAATATTTGTTCTTAATGTAATTTACTCATTTTCCTGAAGTACAAACATCCTGTGGGTTTTTTCAGTACATATATAGCATCACCGACTGCTAAACTTGTGAATTTACACTCATTTCATTCATCATACATGAAGTTAGTCCCCATGCAGTCATAAGTCCAACACGAAATGTAAAGATTATTAGACACGTTTATTTGGGTATAAATGTCTCTGGTTTCATTACCAACAACATCGTTGACAATATGGCATGAAAGTAACTATCCGCATTTTGTACACTATCACTAATAAGCAGCGTAAGCACGTAGTCATGCTCGCTCTCGTGGCAGCGGATTCAGAGAATTGCTATCGCGACATCCAGTGGACACATTTCAAACAGCTATTTTTTTCATTTAAAAAATTACTGCTTGTTTTTGTACTTAGCAAACTCATTTCGGGGGCTGAATAAAACCTGTTCGTGGGCTGTACGTTTGACACCCCTGTTCTGGACTATCTTGCTAGTTGTGTGGAATACAGTTATTGTCCATTAGTTGGCGTGTACAAATGCATCATAAAGAGGTTTGGGTACACTTTGTTATTTGCCTTTATAATAAATATATCGGCTTCATTCTCTTCCATCTCGTTTGAATTTTGTTCGGAAGTCCAAATTAAACAGGAATTCTCAATTTTCTTATCTCCCTTATTCAATAAATCTGTTACCTTTTTCCTTTCATCGATGCGCTTGAAAATGTTCTCTTCTTTTCATTTGTCTCCTCTTTATTGCAATTGTTGCCTCTGTTCTTTTTTGAGTGGTACCTGCTTCCGGCTTATATCCCACGTGTTGAGATACAAAGGGTCCCCTCCAGCACGCACACCTCCTCGAGAGATCCGGTTTCCAATCCTAGAATCCAGGTGTGTTAATCCGACTTTTTAAAAAACGGACGCGATCGGATTAAGGTGTTAAGGTTGTAGATTGCTTATTTAGAGCCGAACGATTATTTTTATTTATTGTTTTAATTGGTTTTACCCTTTAAAATTGTTTTTAATCATTTTTTATATTTATTTTGTTTTCATTCAGTCACTGGTGGAGCTGAGGATAGTGTTTGAATCTTGTTTTTAATATTTATGTGCAGCACTTTGGAAACGCGGTACTGTGAATGTTGTCTGTCTATCTGTGTTGGCCCTGCGGTGAGGTGGGGACTTGACCAGGGTGTACACCGCCTTCCGTCGGATTGTAGCTGAGATAGGCACCAGTGCCCCCTTTCAACCCCAAACGGAATAAGCGGTAGTAAATGGATGGATGGACTTTGTAAACATTTTTGTTGTTTAAATATGCTATATAAATAAAGTGGTCATTTAAGAGATTCTTTCATCACACACATTGCAACTCGTGTGTCTTTCTAGTTTTTTTTGGGTTTTTTTTACAATAGCTTTTGTTGCACTTTATACAGGGATATGGTTTTTCACAAGTGCCTACTCATGTGTATTTTGAAATTGGTACTTCGTGTAAAACCTTTACCACAGAAGGGACAAGAAAAGCGTTTTTCTCCAGTGTGACTTCTCATGTGTGCTTTCAAATCGTGAATTTGTGTAAAACTTTTAACACATTTTGAGCAGGAAAAAGTGTTTTTCCCAGTGTGTGATCTCATGTGTATTTTCAAATCGCTCGTTCGTATAAAACCTTTACTACAGATGGAACAAGAAAAAGGTTTTTCTCCCGTGTGAATTCTCATGTGTACGTTCAAGTCGCTAATTCGTGTAAAACTTTTAACACATTCTGAGCAGGAAAAAGGTTTTTTCCCAGTGTGTGTTGTCATGTGTATTTTCAAATCGCTAGTTCGTGTGAAATCTTTGTCGCATTCTGAGCAGGAAAAAGGTTTTTCTCCAGTGTGTGTTATCATGTGTGTTTTCACATGTTGCTTTTGAGTAAAATATTTACCGCAGATTAAACAGGGATAAGGTTTTTCTCTAGTGTGTATTCTCATGTGTATTTTCAGCACGCTATTATGTGCAAAACCTTTACCACATTCTGAGCAGCAGAAAGGTTTTTCCCCAGTGTGTATTCTAAGGTGTGTTTTCAAATGGTGTTTATGGGTGAAATCCTTATTGCAGATTGAACAGGAGAAATCTTTTTCTCCTGTGTGCATTCTCATGTGTACTTTCAGACGACACTGGAGTTTAAAGGTTTTGTCACAGTGAGAGCATGTGAAGAGGGTGTTGTCCATGTAAGCTGTTGCATCACCTTCAGAGAGTGGAGCTAAGAGCTTGTCTGCTTGTGATCCTCCACAGTGGTCTCCATCAGCTTCTGTTGTCATGTGTTGAGTTGAGCTGCTGCTTGGAGTCTCCTCCTCACTTTCACTTTTGACCTCATCTTCACTCTTCACAATCACAGTGGTCAATGGCATCTTGATGACATCATCCGCCTCCAATCCTTCACCATGCTCTCCCTCCTGACTGATGCTCTGTTCCTCCTCCTCTTCTTTAATATGAGGCCAACTATGACTCCTCTTTCTCTGTAGTGTGAGGGGGAGCTGGCATTCTTTTTGTTCCTTCATGTAAGAGGTATGTGGCTTCTGCTCCTCCCCTTTAATATTGGGGTACTTTAGCTCCTCCTCTTCCACCTTTATTTGTATGAGCTCCTCTTCCTCTTTAATATAGGGGGGCCAGGGCTCGTCCTGCTCCATTCTTGAGCTCAAGGAAAATATATTATTCACGGATGTCTGCAGGACAGAAGAAAACGCCTGGTTTAGAAAAGTCAGTCACATGAGAAATTGTCCTGCTTATGTTCTGATAATGTAATGGAGAACCTTATCCGTCACCACTTTGACATTCAAGATGTCATAAGTGTACCGCACTCAAGGAATGATTAGAAGCAATACAACGAGTTGGGGCTGGGCTATATGGTCTTTTTTAAATATCGATATTTTAGGTCATGTCACGATACACGATATATACTGTATCACTATTTTGCCTTAGCCTTGAATGAACACTTGATGCATATAATCACAGCAGTATGATGATTCTATGTGTCTACATTAAAACATTCTTGTTCATACTGAATTCATATATGCTCTCTTTTTTAACTTTCATGCAGAGAGAAATCACAACTAAGTCAATTGACCAAAACTGTATTTATTAAACAGTTATTTAGCAGTGGCACAAACATTCATCTCATTTCCAAAACAGAAAGTGCAAGATTGTCAGAGACATTTTAAAACCAGCTATTAGTGCACTTTTGTGCATGATGTCACTAAGATGACGTATCAAAACAACGCTAAATTAAAGTGCACTTTTTGTACAGAACGCCACTCCAATAGTTAAAACCAAATAAAGTGCACTTTTGTGCATGATGTCACACAAGATATTTCAATAACTGTCAAATAAAAATGAGCTGCATAATAGGAAATCAAATATTGGATGTCCTTCGCTATGTGGTGGCTTCCTGCGGACATAATCTCCTTCTGTTGTTGATTCTTTTTTTTTCATGCGGTGTTGATCTTGGAGTAGTTGTTTCGGCGTTCTGTTGGTGTAGCACTGAATGGAGATGTTGACATGCAGAGTTTCAAGCCCTTCTCATTCTCTAGTGCGTGACTTTTCAAAATATGCTACATTAGCAGTGCTTCTACTTTTTGTACCAACACTTTTGCTGCATAAATGTTGAACATCTTCCCGCTTGAAGCCAAACCATCACCGGACAATGGATCACATGGTGTTTTTCTTGGGAATTAATTCTTCCTCCATTTGTTACCAGATTGGCACCTTCTTTCTCTCGTATTACCACTCGCACCTTACCACTAGCATCACAGCTAACTTTACCATGTCGCTACCTCTCTGCTTCGCGGGAGTGTGTGACGTTGCACACGTGACGTAGGTAAGAAGGTGCGCTTGGTTTATGTCGCTCTGAGAATGAGAGACAAGAAAGAGTGGGAAACGTATGCAGTGAAATGCCCGCAGCTAAAAGCAACTGCATGAGAATGTAGAGTCGAATATCACGATATAGTCATTTTCTATATCGCACTGAGAAAAACCTGTGATATATCATTGATATCGATATCGCCCAGCCCTACAACGAGTCATGGACAAAAAGACAAAAATTTCACCTTACATACAAAAATATGACAGCAGCTCCGACACTCGAAAGAAAACATGAAACAAGGACTAAAAATTAAAAACAACCTTTCAGATTGCTGAAGCCTGGATAGCACTTTTGTAAAAGTGGTTTATGAAAAGAGATGAACAAATGAGTGTTTATATGTACAATTACAAGTTCAACTTGTGCCTTACTTTTGTAGCTGTATGTAGAAATAGCGTCAATAAAGTGGGACCTGTTTGCATCAGCTAAGCCATTTTAAAGGAGAACCACACTTTTTTCTTTTGCCTGATGAGTAGGCCTGGGCAGTATATGGTAAAAATTAAATTTCTGATTTTATTCCCAAAGTAACTTAATTTACGATTTGTTTCCCCTAAACCCTTGAATACAAATGACAGAGACAATTCCTAACAAGATTTTTTGTTTATTGTAGCTGAGATAGGCACCAGCGTCCCCCGCGACCCCCGACCCCAAAGGGAATAAGCGGTAGAAAATGGATGGATGGATAATCAAAGACTAGTTTGAAATGACACAGCATACACTATAGTTTGTATAATGTTGTTTGTTTCAGACAACATATAAATGGTACTTTTTATGGAATAATTAACAAAAACTAAGTTAAAAGCTTCCTCTGGTAAGCAGTACTTTGGTATTAATTAAAATACTCCACTTAGCAAAAACAGCCTTGCACAAATAATCACCCCCAACATGGAGATAAATAAAGTGCAAACTTAAAACTTCTATCTTGTATAAAATCCATCCATCCATCTATTTTCTACCGCTTATTCCCTTTTGGGGTCGCGGGTGGCACTGGCGCCTATCTCAGCTACAATCGGGCGGAAGGCGGTGTACACCCTGGACAAGTCGCTACCTCATCGCAGTCTTGTATAAAATACTTCTGAAAATTAAAATGTAGAATCATACATTGCATCTAAATAAGTAATCAAATAAAACATAGAGGATTTTAGTTTGATTCAGTACCGGTAATTGGATAGTTGGAGGCGTTTTAATTTACACATCCTGGTGATGTGCGGAGTTACTGTTAAGAGATTTTTTTTTAAAAAGGTTTAAACTGTTTACCATCATTTAGAGCAGGGGTCCCCAAACTTTTTGACTCGGAGGCCGCATTGGGTTAAAAAAAACGTGGCCGGGCTATCTAATGTATGAATAAATTATATATACACTATATATATCCTGGGGACCTATTGACGGTATCTCTGTTGCTGCAACAGCAGAGAGATTATTCTGTCTTGACACTTTGTATTGATATTTTGTATTACATTCTTCCCTTAAATGTTAATGTTTACTATGATTATTTTATATGTATTTTTTATGTATGTCGCTTTGGATGAAAGCCTCTGCCAAATACTTAAACATAAACATATATAAACACCTGAAAGTCTTTATATCAGCTAAAACCACCAATTTGTTTCACTGGATTCAGAAAAAAACAAATTCTGTCTTACCCAAAAATGTTAGTACTTGAATATTGTTACTTGAAGACTTATTCCTGGTTACAATTTTACTGTTAAGAAAGTATTGTCTTATACTTTTCCTAAAATGAGAATGCATCATAATCAGTGGTGGCCTGTGAATTGTGTTTTAGGGGTCACAATCATTTATTTCATCTTTATATTATTCAAGTAGGGCTGGGCAATATATCGAATATACTCGATTTATTGCGGGTTTCTCGCTTTGCGATATAGAAAATGACTAAACCGGGACATTCGAGAATGCTTTCTCACGCAGTTGCTTTTACATGCGGGCATTACGCTATGTGCGTTTCTCACTCTTTCTTGTCCCTCCTTCTCAGAGACATAAAACAAGCACACCTTCTTACATACGTCACATACTGTCCCGCGTGCAACGTCATACGCTCTCGCCCAGCAGACAGGTAGCGACATGGGTGACATTAGCTGTGATGTTAGTGGTGCAAGTGGTAATACGAGAGAAAGAAGGCGCAAATCTGGTAACAAATGAAGGAAGAATAAATTCCCAAGAAAAACAGCACGGGGTCCATCGTCTGGCGGTGGTTAGGCTTCAAGCGGGAAGATGTTGAACAGACAACCGTAGTATGACATGTATGCGGAAAGAGCCTTGCTACAAAAAGTAGCAGCACTGCTAATGTGTAGCATCATTTGAAAAGTCACCCACTATAGAGTGAAGAGTGCTTGAAACTCCACATGTCAACATCTCTGTTCGGTGCCACACCAACAAAATGCCGAAGCAACCATTTCCAGTTCAACACTGTATGGAAAAAAATAGTCAACAGCAGAAAGAGATAACGTCCGCAGAAACCTCCCACATAGCGAAAGACATACACTAGTTGATTTCGTATCATGCAGCTCATTTTTATTTGACAGTTATTGAAATATCTTGTGCGACATCATGCACAAAAGTGCACTTTATTTGTTTTAAACCATTGTAGTGGGGTTCTGTACAAAAAGTGCACTTTAATTTAGTGTTGTTTTGAAATGTCATCTTAGTGACATCATGCACAAAAGTGCACTCAGCTTGTTTTAAAATGTCTCTGACAATCTTGCACTTTCTGTTTTGAAATGACATGAATGTTTGTGCCATTGCTTAATAACTGTTTAATAAATACACTTTTGGTCAACTGACTTAGTTGTGATTTTCTTCTCTGCATGTAAGTTTAAAATGAGCATATATTAATGCAGTATGAAGAAGAATGTTTTAATGTAGACACATAAAATCATTATACTGCCATGATTATATGCATCAAGTGTTCATTCAAGGCTAAGCCAAAATATCGACATATATATGATGTATCATGACATGGCCTAAAAATAGAGATATTAATAAAAGGCCATATCGCCCAGCCCTATATTCAAGTATGACATTTTCAAATGTAATTAATTTCATTGACAAGCAATTCTATTATTTTCATACTTTTGTTTGCTATTGGCTACAATTTCAGTGCCATTGAAGATCTTTGCTCCTTCTCAACTCTGTGGTAATATTCCATCCATCCATCCATTTACTACCGCTTATTCCAGAGGTCTTGAAACATTTTCCAGCGAGGGCCACTTTTATACATTTTGTATATGAAACATACTCAAACCGAAACAATGTAGGTGGACATATGCTAACATTTGAAAAACCCTTCTACATCTTAGCTTTGTGTTATAGATAACAAAGCAATAAAATCATTCATGATTATTTTAATAACGATTTTATTTGTATTTATTAACTGTTACTAATATTGCTATTATACTGTCAACTGAAATGCTTTTGAGGACTTTAGTACACTCAAAAACTTATGTCTCACAAGAAGTGGAAATCATCAAAAACCTTATCCAGTAAGACACTCAGGTTGTCGGCCATTTCAGTTTTCATGTCCCATTTTTGCGGGATTTGGTCCCTTTTGAATTTTTCGTACTTTTTGTTTCTAATTTGATTGAGTGAGTTTTTTTGTTCTGATTTGAAACCTGTTTAGTTTGTCTATAGAATGTCGCGGGCCAATAAAAATCGTGCTACGGGCCACAAATGGCCCCCGGGCCGCACTTTGGACAACCATGGCTTATTCCCTTTGAGGTTGCGGGGGGCGCTGGCGCCTATCTTAGCTACAATCGGGCGTAAGGCGGGGTACATCCTGGACAAGTCGCCACCTCATCGCAGGCCCTACACAGATAGACAGACAACATTCACACTCACACACTAGTGCCAATTTAGTGTTGCCAATCAACCTATCCCCAGCTGCATGTCTTTGGCGGTGGGAGGAAGCCGGAGTACCCGGAGGGAACCCACGCAGTCATGGGGAGAACATGCAAACTCCACACAGAAAGATCCTGAGCCCGGGATTGAACCCAGGACTACTCAGGACCTTCGTATTGTGAGGCAGACGCACTAATCCCTCCGCTACCGTGCTGCCTAATATTATTTTCACAAAATACAACCAATAGTACGTCAATGTTAAATCTTACGTTTGAAAAGTAATCCCTCGATGGAAAACGCTGAACACCAACCCGGCATATTTGTTTTTTACCTGTCAGTTTAAAGGCCAGCTGAAATGTGATTTTCTTATTTAAACGGGGATAGCAGGTCCATTCTATGTGTCATACTTGATCATTTTGCCATATTTTTGCTGAAAGGATTTAGTAGAGAACATTCACGATAAAGTTTGCAACTTTGGTGCTGATAAAAAAGCCTTGCCTTTACCGGAAGTCGCAGACGATGACGTCACAAGGGTGAGGTCTCCTCACATCCTCACATTGTTTATAATGGGAGGCTCCAGCGGCAAGAGCTTTTCGGACCGAGAAAACGACAATTTCACCGTTAATTTGAGCGGGGATGAAAGATTCGTGGATGATGATATTGATAGGGAAGGACTAGAAAAAAAAGATAATAATAAAAAAATAATAAAAAGCGTATCTCCGGGCGGCGGCAGTGTGAGCGTTTTAGATGTAATTAGACACATTTACTAGGATAATTTTGGAAGATCCCTTATCTGCTTATTGTTTTAATAGTGTTTTAATGAGATTGTAAAGACATACCTCGAGGTCGGATGGCTACGGTGAACACGAAGTGTCTCAGAGAGAAGCCGAGGAGGCAAGCTCACAGCTGCCTTTTAAACAGCTACTGCAGGAGGATGAATAATCCAATGATGTCTCCGGTAAGATATAGATCACAATTTTCCTATCCAAAAACATACTGGTTGACGTAGAGAAACATGTTCGCTTGACCGCTCTGTGTTGAAAATAAAGAAACACCGGATGTGTCTCGGTGCTAAAGACTGCTGCAATTCACCGCTTTCCACCAACAGCTTTGTTCTTTATAGCCTCCATTATTAATTGAACAAATTGCAAAATATTCAGCAACACAGATGTCCAAATTACTGTGTAAGTATGCGATTAAAGCCGACGACTTTCAGTCGTGAGTAGTGCAGCGCTAAATTTTCCTGACAGTCCGTGACGTCACGCGCATGCGTCATCATTCCGCGACGTTTTCAACAGGATACTTCGCGGGAAATTTCAAAATTGTAATTTAGTAAACTAAACTGGCTGTATTGGCATGTGTTGCAATGTTAATATTTCATCATTGATTTATAAACTATCAGACTGCGTGGTCGGTAGTAGTGGGTTTCAGTAGGCCTTTAAGCTGCTCGCCGGCTCCACATCACCACTTCAAGATGGCGGCCGATTTTCTCGCGTCCTAGCAGCCAATGCTGCCTCTTCTTATTATATGTCTATGGAGACCGTCGCCTGAAACCCGGAAGTGCCCGGGTGTGCCCCTCGGTCACGTTATCACAACCCAGCTATATGTCAGGTATTCCAGGCGAATTAATATAATAATTGCTGCGTGCGTTTCCACAATAATATATTTTGCAAACGACCGCGGCCATTTTACAAAACAGCAGTGTTGTAAAATGGCTTTGTCTAACAATGTTATTAACTCGACATTTCACAGCTACAATCCGACACAAAACTCACTAAACTCGTAATAAAACATACATATTTATGAGATTTAACAATAGTGTGATTTTCACTGTGTACCAACCTGAAAAGCAGGTAAATATCAACACGGGAATGAGGCACCAAAGATGTTCCTTCTTCGTCCGACGTCAGTCCGGCGAGTAGGCGGAAGTGCCCTCAACCACATGAGTCCGGCTTCGCGCGGCGGGTGCTATCACTTTGGTTCCGCCCTGCCGTTTCCCGTTAAAGGCCTACTGAAATGAGATTTTCTTATTTAAACGGGGATAGCAGGTCCATTCTATGTGTCATACTTGATCATTTTGCGATATTGTCATATTTTCGCTGAAAGGATTTAGTAGAGAACATCGACGATAAAGTTTGCAACTTTTGGTCGCTAATAAAAAAAGCCTTGCCTAACCGGAAGTGGCAGACGATGTGCGCATGACGTCACGGGTTATAGGGCTCCTCACATCCTCACATTGTTTATAATCATAGCCTCCAGCAGCAAGAGCAATTTGGACCGAGAAAGTGACAATTTCCCCATTAATTTCAGCGTGGATGAAAGATTTGTGGATGAGGAAATTTAGACCGAAGGACTAGAGGGAAAAAAAAAGGCGAATGCAGTGGGAGCAATTCAGTTGTTATTAGACACATTTACCAGGATCATTCTGGAAAATCCCTTATATGCCTATTGTGTTGCTAGTGTTTTAGTGAGATTAGATAGTACCTGAAAGTCGGAGGGGTGTGGCCCCGGGTGTGTTGACGCCAGAGTCTCTGAGGGAAGTCACGCAGCTGCAGCAGGACGGAAGCTCCGCTGATGTCTCCGGTAAGAGCCGACTTATTACCACAATTTCCTCACCGAAAACTGCCGGTTGACATGTAATCGAGACCCATGTTCGCTTGACCGCTCTGATCCATAGTAAAGCTTCATCTTCGGGAATTTTATACAAGGAAACACCGGCTGTGTTTGTGTGGCTAAAGGCTAAAAGCTTCCCACCTCCATCTTTCAACTTTGACTTTTCCAATATTAATTGAACAAATTGGGAAAAGATTCAGCAACACAGATGTCCAGAATACTGTGTAATCATGCGATTAAAGCAGACTACTTATAGCTTGGATCGGGCTGGAAAATAATGACCGCTACAACCTGTGACGTCAAACGCACGCGTCATCGTATCGCGACGTTTTCAACAGGACACTTCGCGGGAAATTTAAAATTGCAATTTAGTAAAGTAAAAAGGCCGTATTGGCATGTGTCACAATGTTAATATTTCATCATTGATATATAAACTATCAGACTGCGTGGTCGGTAGTAGTGGGTTTCAGTAGGCCTTTTTAATATTTAGTTTCACACCAAATGTTGCAATTACTCCCTGTCTGCTCAACCGTAAATATCTTTGGAAAAATAAAATATTCCACAATGTAAATAAATCACCATCAGTTGATAATATTATTGTCTTCTTTTAATTTCAGGCAATGACACAGAAAAGTAAAAGTAGTTCAGTGCAAAAAGTCAGTGTTCAAAAACAAGAAAAAAAAATACAAAACTAATGGATATTTTATTATAACTAAGCAAACTGATCTGCAACTAGAACAAGAAAATTTGGATTGTCAAGAATTTCTAAAAAAGTAAAATTAGGTAACCTCAATGAGCACAAAATACTTGGGGTGTGGGAAAAATCAATTCGAATACGTTATGCGATTTAATTTTTTTTATCAATCCAACAAACCACTACACAGCAATACCATAACAATGCAATCCAATTCCAAAACCAAACCTGACCCAGCAACACTCAGAACTGCAATAAACAGAGCAATTGAGAGAAGACACAAACACGACACAGAACAAACCAAAAGTAGTGAAAAAAAAATGAATATTATCAACAACAGTATCAATATTAGTTATAATTTCAGCATAGCAGTGATTAAAAATCCCTCATTGACATTATCATTAGACATTTATAAAAATAAATAAAAAGAACAATAGTGTCACAGTGGCTTACACTTGCATCGCATCTCATAAGCTTGACAACACACTGTGTCCAATGTTTTCACAAAGATAAAATAAGTCAAATTTTTGGTTCGTTTAATGGTTAAAACAAATTTACATTATTGCAATCAGTTGATAAAACATTGTCCTTTACAATTATAAAAGCTTTTTACAAAAATCTTCTCCTCTGCTTGCATGTCAGCAGACTGGAGTAGATCCTGCTGAAATCCTATGTATTGAATGAATAGAGAATCCTTTTAAATCGGGAAAAAATCGTTTTTGAATCGAGAATTGTATTGAATTGAAAAAAAATCAATTTTGAATCGAATCGTTTCCCTAAGAATCGATATTGAATCGAATCGTGGGACACCCACAGATGTGCAGCCCTAATATTTATTTAGCACTGATTTATTTGTGTTTGTTTGAAAATATAATTTTATGCATTTATGTTATCTGTCCACCATCCTGTTAGGTCAGGGGTCGGCAACCCAAAACGTTGAAAGAGCCACATTGGACTAAAAGTACAAAAAAAAACAATCTGTCTGGAGCGGCAAAAAATTAAAAGCCACAAATAAGTCTTATAATGAAGGCAACACATGACGTACAGTCGTGGTCAAAAGAACATAATGTCATGGCTGTCTTGAATTTCCAATCATTTCTACAACTCTTTTTTTTTTGTGATAGAGTGATTAGAGCTCATACTTGTTGGTCACAAAAAACATTCATGAAGTTTGGTTCTTTTATGAATTTATTGTGAGTACTGAAAATGTGAGCAAATCTGCTGGGTCAAAATTATACATCAGCAATTAGAGATTTCCGATACTATCGAATGTCGTTATTGTAGGCCGATAAATGCTTTAAATGTAATATCGTGACTTTTCGGTATTGGTTTTAAAGAGTAAAATGTATGACTTTACAAAACGCCGCTGTACAGAGTGGTACAATGACATAGGGAGAAGTACAGAGCGCCAATAAACCTTAAAGGGGAACATTATCACCAGACCTATGTAAGCGTCAATATATACTTTGATGGTGCAGAAAAAAGACCATATATATTTTTTAACCGATTTCCGCACTCTAATTGGGTGAATTTTGGCGAATTAAACGCCTTTCAGTTTATCGCTCTGGATGCGATGATGTCAGAATGTGACATCGCCGAGGTAATACAGCCACCATTTTCATTTTCAACACATTGTAAACATTGGGTCTCAGCTCTGTTATTTTCCGTTTTTGCGACTATTTTTTGGAACCTTGGAGACATCATGCCTCATCGGTGTGTTGTCGGAGGGTGTAACAACACTAACAGGGAGGGATTCAAGTTGCACTACTGGCCCAAAGATGCGAAAGTGTCTGCCGCCAGACCCCCCGTTGAATGTACCAAAGTGTCTCCACATTTGACCGGCGATGACAGACACGGCACAGAGATGTATGGATAACCTGCAGATGTATTTGCAATGATAAAGTCAACAAAATCACAAAGGTGAGTTTTGTTGATGTTGTTGACTTATGTGCTAATCAGACATATTTGGTTGCGGCGTGACTGCCAGCTAATCGATGCTAACATGCTACGGTAATCGACGCTAACATGCTATTTACCGGCGGTGCTAAAGCAGACATGGCACAGAGATGTATGGATAACCTGCAGATGCATTTGCAACTATATTATGTTTCCTTCAACCCACATTTAATGCGAAAAAAACACTTACCAATCGACGGATTTAAGTTGCTCCATTATCACAAAATGCGAAAGTCCTGATCGTTTGGTCCGCACATTTTACCGGCGATGCTAACGCAGCTATTCGGCCATGCTATGGCTATGAATAGCGTCAATAGCTATTCACTCAATAGCTTCAATTTCTTCTTCAATACTTTCATACTCCAACCATCCATTTCAAAACATGTGTAATCTGTTGAATCGCTTAAGCCGCTGAAATCCGAGTCTGAATCCGAGCTAATGTCACTATATCTTGATGTGGTATTCCCATTGTTTGTTTACATTGGCAGCACTGTATGACGTCACAGGGAAATGGATAGTGGTTTCGAAGATAGCGAAAATAAGGCACTTTAAAGCTTTATTTGGGGGTATTCCGGGACCAGTAAAAATTTTGAAAAAAACTTCAAAAAATACAACAAGCCACTGGGAACTGATTTTTATGGTTTTTAACCCTATTGAAATTGTGATAATGTTCCCCTTTAAAGGCACTGCCTTTACGTGCCGGCCCAATAGATAGATAGATAGTGCTTTATTGATTCCTTCAGGAGAGTTCTTTCAGGAAAATAAAAATAAAAAACAATCAGATAATATCTACGGCTTTTAATTGTGACGTCTGGGTGGCATGGGGGTGATGGTGCGTTTTTCCAAGATGCAGTTCGGGCTCGGACACAGCGTAAAGTAAGAAATAATGGTTTATTTGAACTAAAAACAGGCTAAGAACAGAAACACTGGCACCAGGCACGAAAGGCAAAACAACAGAACTAGCATGGGAGCTAGAAAAAAAACAAAAGCGTTAGCATGGGAGCTAGAGAAACAAACAAATACTTAACGTGGAAGCTAGCTGGTTGCGAACAGGAATACGGGATCGGATCAGAGTCGTCCCTGTTGTGCGAAACACAAATTTACGAAGCGAGAGCGAGTCAACTGAAAGGGCAGGCTTAAATAAGGATGGTAATCAACAAACAGGTGTGAGTCCGGAAACAAGAAGCAGGTGAAACAAATAAGCAACCATGGTGACAGAACAAACAAGGAAGTGCACAAACAAACTAAAAAATCCACAAAACATATGATCCGGGTAGCGGATCATGACAATAATATGACATAGACTTAGACATACTTTATTGATCCACAAAGGAAACATGAAACGAATATGAATACTTTTACATATTTAAGGAAAAGTAAATAAAAAATACTTTTATCTTTAATTATGATCATGATTTGTGGTTTTGTTTGGCCAACAGAGAATGACAAACGGCAAACAATTGGTGTGTTCATTTGCTTTAATGAGGCAGAAAATATCACTGGTTCATCAGCAACACGTATCGCGCTCTTTTCACCGTTCACCCGACGCGTTCCGGAAATACTGCAGCTCGTTTCAATGCTGATCGATTGGAAAGACACAAAACCACAACACTTAAACCATTCTGCATCTATTTTTTTGTTCGCTTTGTTATTTACACAAATGGACCAAAATGTCGTGTTGTACAGGAAAAAAATACCGCATTATTTCAAACTTAAAATCATCAATACATTCTTCCCCCTCCGTTGTCATTGTTGTTTTCTTTTTTTGGGGGGGGGGTTATCATGTTTACATTCAAATTTCCTTTTTTCTTCATAAAACCATTCAGCATCTTGGGACACATACGAGTCATTGTCAAAAACATTCAATCCGACACTACATCTTTTTTTTCTTTCTTGCTTTTAGAAAAAATACGTAGAAAAGCAGCACACAATATATATAAATACTGACCATTTTTACTTGATATAAAAAGGGATGCAAACACAATATTCCAATTATGTGTTTATCAGGGGGTAATAATCTACAAAACCCCAAATTAGTGAAGTTGGCACGTTGTGTAAATGGTAAATAAAAACAGAATAAAATCATTTGCTAATCCTTTTCAACTTCTATTCAATTGAATAGACTGGAAACACAAGATATTTAATGTTTGATTTAAGAAAGTTAATTTATTTTTGCAAATAATCATTAACTTTGAATTTAATGGCAACAACACTGCAAAAAAGTTGGCACGGGGACATTTTACCACTGTGTTACATGGCTTTTCCTTTTAAAAACACTCAATAAACGTTTGGGAAATGATTTTTGAAGCTTTTCAGGTGGAATTCTTTCCCATTTTTGATTGATGTAAAGCTTAAGTTGTTCAACAGTCCTGGGTCTCCGTTGTCCTATCTTAGGTTTCATATTGCGGCAAAAATTTTCAATGGGAGAGAGGTCCGAACTACAGGCACTCTTTTACTATGAAGCCACGCTGTTGTAATACGTGGCTTGGCATTGTCTTGCTGAAATAAGCAGGGGCGCCCATGAAAAAGACATAGCTCGGATGGCAGCATATGTTGCTCCAAAACCTGTATGTACCTTTCAGCGTTAATGGTGCTTTCACAGATGTGTAAGTTACCCATGCCTTGGGCACTAATACACCCCCATACCATCACAGATGCTGGCTTTTAAACTTTGCGCCTATAACAAACCGGATGGTTCTTTTCCTCTTTGTTCCGGAGGACACAACGTCCACAGTTTCCAAAAACAATTTGAAATGTGGACTCGTCAGACCACAGAACACTTTTACACTTGGCATCAGTCCATCTTAGATGAGCTCAGGCCCAGCGAAGCCGGCAGCGTTTCTTGGTGTTGTTGATAAATCAATCAATCAATCAATCAATGTTTATTTATATAGCCCCAAATCACAAATGTCTCAAAGGACTGCACAAATCATTACGACTACAACATCCTCGGAAGAACCCACAAAATGGCTTTGGCTTTGCATAGTAGAGTTTTAACTTGCACTTACAGATGTAGCGGCCAGGTGTAGTTACTGACAGTGGTTTTCTGAAGTGTTCCTGAGCCCATGTGGTGATACCCTTTACACACTGATGTCGGTTTTTGATGTAGTACCACCTGAGGGATCCAAGGTCCGTAATATCATCGCTTACATGCAGGGATTTCTCCGGAGTCTCTGAACCTTTTGATGATGTTACGGACCGTAGATAGTGAAATCCCTAAATTCCTTGCAATAGCTGGTTGAAAAATGTTGGTCTTGGTTGGACAATTTGCTCACACGTTTCTTCACAAAGTGATGACCCTCAGCCCATCCTTGTTTCTGAATGACTGAGCATCTCATGGAAGCTGCTTTTATACCCAATCATGACACCCACCTGTTCCCAATTAGCCTCTTCACCTGTGGGATGTTCCAAATAAGTGTTTAATGGGCATTCCTCAATGTTCTCAGTCTTTTTTGCCACCTGTGCTAGCTATTTTGAAACATGTTGCAGGCCTCAAATTCCAAATGAAGTAATATTTGGAAAAAATAACAAAGTTTACCTGTTGGAACGTTACGTATCTTTTCTTTGCAGTCTATTCAATTGAATATAAGTTGAAAAGAATTTTCAAATCATTGTATTTTGTTTTTATTTACGAATTACACAATGTGCCAACTTCACTGGTTTTGGGGTTTGTATATCAGAAACACTTGTTTGAAGATACTCCTGAGTAGGATAAATATTGCCAAATAAATATAAAGACAGTAGTCAATAAATAAGTTAAAACTGCATCACAGCATATTGCTTTTCAAGACGGAACATTTCACATGTGGAATTTTTTCGAATGGTGTTACAATCATCATTTCGCATATTTTGTGCCGTTTTTTTTTTGTTGTTGTTGTAGCTTGTTTAAACAAAAGTAGCATCCTTCAGCCCCAAGGTGCTCGATGTGGCATGATCACGAAAGGCAGCAGTATGAAAGGAAGTGGGGAGCAAAGGAGGGGGCTCGTGGCGGAATTAACCCCTCGCCCGTGGTTGCGGTTCCTCTTATTGTTTCTCTCCCGCACCCGAGGAGGCTTGTTTGGGTTGGAGGCCGGGGGTGTGGCGGGCTTGGTGTGAGGAGGAGAGTGAGGACCGTAGCCCGGCCAGTCGTTGTCGTATCTTTCTCTGATGTCTTCGCCCCCTGAACCGCTGCCCTCGTCGCCTAAAAGCAGCACAAGAATGTCATGTTTTAATCACGGGACTTATTTATTTACTATTAGGAGTTGTGCCTTTATCGTGTGAGGCCTTTATTTGTGCATGTACAGTACGGACCCAAATTTGGACAAACCTTCTCATTTAAAGGGGAACATTATCACAATTTCAGAAGGGTTAAAACCAATAAAAATCAGTTACCAGTGGCTTATTTTATTTTTCAAAGTTTTTTTGAAAATTTTACCCATCATGGAATATCCCGAAAAAAGGCTTTAAAGTGCCTGAATTTTGCTATCTTTAAATCCATCGTCCATTTTCGTGTGACGTCATTTAGTGATGCCAACATGGCGGATAGCACAGCAAGATACAGCGACATTAGCTCGGATTCAGACTCGGATTTCAGCGGTTTAAGCGATTCAGCAGATTACGCATGTATTGAAATGGATGGTTGGAGTATGGAGGCAGATAGCGAAAACGAAATGGAAGAAGAAACTGAAGCTATTGAGCGAATAGCTATTGAAGCTATTCGGCGATCGCCTTCTAACCAATGGTTGAGTGTCGCAGGGTATCCATACATATCTGTTCCATATCTATCGTAGCATCGCCGGTAAAATGTGCAGGAGCAACTTAAATCCGTCGATTGGTAAGTGTTTGTTTGGCCTTAAATATGGGTGGAGGGAAAGCCTGGATGCAAATATAGCTACAAATGTACATACAGCTAGCCTAAACAGCATGTTAGCATCGATTAGCTGGCAGTCATGCCGCGACCAAATATGTCTGATTAGCACATAAGTCAATAACATCAACAAAACTCACATTTGTGATTTTGTTGACTTTATCGTTGGAAATGCATCTGCTCTGAGTGTCGCAGGGTATCCATACATCTCTGTGCCATGTCTGTCGTAGCATCACTGTTAAATTGTGCAGACCATACAGGACTTTCGGATCTTTTGACACTGGTGCAACTTGAATCCGTTGTTTGGCATTAAATGTGGGTGGAGGGAAAGGCTGGATGCAAATATACCTACAAATGAGGCATAACGATGCAATATGTATATACAGCTAGCCTAAATAGCATGTTAGCATCGATTAGCATGCCGTGCTAATCGATGCACACTCCACGTAAGTCAACTTGAATCCGTCCCTGATCGTGTTGTTACACCCTCCGACAACACACCGACGAGGCATGATGTCTCCAAGGTACGGAAAACAGTCGAAAAAACGGAAAATAACAGAGCTGATTTGACTCGATGTTTATAATGTGTTTGAGAAAATGGCGGATTGACTACCTGGGTGACCTCACGTTGTGACGTCATCGCTCCGAGAGCAAATAATAGAAAGGCGTTTAATTTGCCAAAATTCACCCATTTAGAGTTCGGAAATCGGTTAAAAAAATATATGGTCTTTTTTCTGCAACATTAAGGTATATATTGACGCTTACATAGCTCTGTTGATAATGTTCCCCTTTAAATTAATTTTCTTTGTTTTCATGACTATTTAAATTATAGATCAGGGGTGTAAAACTTGTTTTCTTTGAGGGCCACATCGCAGTTATGGTTGCCCTCAGAGGGCCGTCTTTAACCTTGAGTAGTATATGAATATATATATATACATTAACAATATATATATACTTTTTTACATAAGCTGCAAAATAGTTGTTTTATTTTACTTTAAAGATTCTCAGCTCTGTCACCATAATTGTACAGTAAAAGCAGTTGTTTTTTACAGCATATATAAAAATGGAATAAATAGAATGGAATGGAGAAACAATACCACTGTTTTAGCAGTAAAATTCAAGCAATAGAGTTGCCAGTTGTTGTTTTTTTTTTACCGTAAAATATTGTTGTTTTAATGTTGTTGTTTTTGTACGTTTCTTCATGTTTTAGTGCAGTGGTTCTGAACCTTTTTTCAGTGATTTACCCCCTGTGAACATTTTTTTAATTCAAGTACCGGTACCCCCTAATCAGAGCAAAGCATTTTTGGTTAAAAAAAAGAGATAAAGACGTGAAATACAGCACTATGTCATCAGTTTCTGATTTATTAAATTGTATAACAGTGCAAAAATATTGCTCATTTGTAGTGGTCTTTCTTGAACTATTTGGAAAAAAAGATATAAAAATAACTAAAAACTTGTTGAAAAATAAACAAGTGATTCAATTTGGGGATTGTAATAGAGATCCATCTGGATTCATGAACTTAATTCTAAACATTTCTTCACAAAAAAAGAAATCTTTAACATCAATATTTATGGAACATGTCCACAAAAAATCTAACTGTCAACACTGAATATTGCATTGTTGCATTTCTTTTCACAGTTTATGAACTTACATTCCTATTTTGTTGAAGTATTATTCAATAAATATATTTATAAAGGATTTTTGAATTGTTGCTCTTTTTAGACTTAAAAAAAAATAATAATCTCACTTACCCCTTGGCTTACCTTCAAGTACTCCCAGGGGTACGCGCACCCCCACTTGAGAACCACTGTTTTAGTGTCTTACTGTATATGGAAAAAAATAGTACTAATGTTGATTTTTTACAGTAAAAAAAAAACGTAAAATCTATTGTCGATTTTGCAGTCTACAATTTGATTGATAATTTGTTTTGAAATCAAAAGTCAAGCGGATAATCAAGTACAGTATTTATCTTTATTTTAACTAAAAATATTTTTGGAATAATAGATGATGTCATATTTTGATTTTGATAATGTTACATTTTAAAAGAGATGCAATTGCTTGCAGTACAGCATTTTTAATGTCAAAAGGAAAAGAAAACAAATATATTTAGTAGGAAAAGATTAAGCATTGTGAGGACTGGTGGGCATTGTGATGCCGGGTTCGATTCCCTCGAGGATGCGTTGACGTGAACACAACAAAGGTAGGATCTTAAAATATTTATTTAACAAAAAGGAAGCTCTGAACAGAAATACTGGAGCTAATAAAAAGGCAAACCAAAAACGCTAGTATGAAAACTAGGAAGTAAAAATAGACAAACTTAAATAGCACGTTGGCACAAAAGAGAAAACAAATCATCAGTATGTAAACTGGACAAAACAAGTGGCTTAGCGTGAGAAGCTAGCGAGAATAGAAATACTTGCGAGAAAGCAAATGGTCAAAATCCAGACGTACAGTGGTGTGAAAGCAAACTATGAACCCAGACTGAACAAAGAAAAGAGGAAAGCTTATATAGGGAGAAATCAAGGAGAACCAGGTGTGTGTAGAAAACGAGGAGCAGGTGAAATCAATGTGTAACCATGGTAACGGACTAAACAGGAAGTAAGTGGGTCAGAAGAGAATGAAACTAAGATGGAAAAATAAACATGTGAAGATCTGAGTCACGGATCGCAACAGTATTCCCCCCCCAAAAAAGACAGATTCCAGATGTCTCAAAGAAAACAAAAACAAATAAGAAAAACTTGAACCCCCTCCCCAAAAACAGAGTCCACAAACGAAGGGAGGGTGGAGGGAGGCCACGGTGGAGGGTCGCCAAGTCGTGTGTCCCCGAATCCACCGAGGACAAGTCATGTGGCGGCGGCGGATGGAACGCCGCTGCTGAAAAAGTCTTGGCGGGCGACCTCGAAAAACACACATCAGTGGCTGCCTTGCAGGATGACGCTTAAGCACCATTGTCATAGCAGGCTTGGATGTAGCAGATGAGGGTGCGGGTGCTGCAGCCGAAGAAGGCGGCGCTGTGGAGGCAGGCGTAGTCGTCGCCGTCGTCGTGGAGGCAGGCGTAGTCGTCGCCGTCGTGGAGGCAGGTGTAGTCGTCGCCGTCGTGGAGGCCGGCGTAGTTGTCGCCGTCGTGGAAGCCAGCGTAGTCATCGCCGTCATGGAGCCCGGCGTAGTTGTCGCCATCGTGAAGGCCGCAGGAGCCAGCGGCGGCGTGGAAGCCGCAGTAGTCGTCGGCGGTGTGAAAACCGCTGTCGTCATGGCCGTGGAAGAAGGCGTAGTAGTTGGCGTGGAAGCCATAGTCATAGGCGGCGTGGAAGCCGCAGTCGTCGACGCAGGTGTTGGAGTGGGTTCCAACTTAGGAGCTGGTGTGGGCTCCAGCTTTGGAGCTGGTGCTGTTGTGGGCTCCAGCTCTGGAGCTGGTGCTGGAGTGGGCTTCTGCTCTGGAGCTGGTGCTGTAGTGGGCTCCAGCTCTGGAGCTGGTGCTGAAGTGGTCTCCAGCTTTGGAGCTAATGCTGGAGTGGGTTCCAGCTTTAGGGCTGGTGCTGGAGTGGGTTCCAGCTTTGGCGCAGGTGCTGGAGAGGGTTCCAGCTTAAGGGCCAGTGCTGAAGTGGGCTCCAGCCTAGGAGCAGGTGCTGGTGCGAGGACCAGGCAAGAGTCTATTGCTGGTGTGAGAATCAGACAAGAGTCCATTTCGGGTGCGAGAACCAGGCTAGAGTCCATCTCTGGTGCGAGAACCAGGCTAGGGACAGAACTACATGGACTAGGACAGCGACTAAGACATGGACGGAACACAGGTGGTGGAGGACGCGCTGGAGTTTGTGGCTTAGCAGGTTGCAACTGTGCTACCTCCGTAGCACAGCTGCTAACCTGAGCCCCCTCTTCAAACAGTGGATGCCAGACGTATTCCTTATCATGTGAAGAGGTATCTAAGGGTGGGTGGAGGGAGGTTAGGAGGAAGGCAGATTCTTCCCTACTAGAATTACTAGAAGAACCCTTAGAAAAAGGAGAAAACCCCATAGATTTGGGCTGGGCTTGAGGACTTAGTGACTGAGATGAACAAGAAGGTGAAAATTGAGAACTAGACTTGTATCTGGAAAAAACGTCCTTATGGAGATCCTTCTTATCAATATTGTCCAGAAAATTAAAGTCAATATAATTAGAAAAAGGCTGAGAATTATAGTCCAAAAAATTCTTTTTGATGACGTCACCGGAAGGCGTTACCGACATGACGTCACCGCTGCCGTCTGTGAAAGAGACATGGCGGTCGAAAGAAAGTGTGGACATGTAACTAAAGGGATTACCAGGCTTGTGAGGAGTATCCTGGATGGGTTGAAGTTTGCTGTGTTCGCTGAAAGACAGTTGTGGAGTAGAAGCGTCACTGCATTGGGCAGCTCGAGCCGCTTCGGAAGGCACATCACCGTAATGACGGATCTCTGCCTCCCGTGCTCGGAGCTTTTTCCACGTGCCTATATCAAAGGCTTTCTCTTTCCAGCTGTCAATCGCGAAGGAATCTCTTGCTGGGTTCATACTGTGAGGACTGGTGGGCATTGTGATGCCGGGTTCGATTCCCTCGAGGATGCGTTGACGTGAACACAACAAAGGTAGGATCTTAAAATATTTATTTAACAAAAAGGAAGCTCTGAACAGAAATACTGGAGCTAATAAAAAGGCAAACCAAAAACGCTAGTATGAAAACTAGGAAGTAAAAATAGACAAACTTAAATAGCACGTTGGCACAAAAGAGAAAACAAATCATCAGTATGTAAACTGGACAAAACAAGTGGCTTAGCGTGAGAAGCTAGCGAGAATAGAAATACTTGCGAGAAAGCAAATGGTCAAAATCCAGACGTACAGTGGTGTGAAAGCAAACTATGAACCCAGACTGAACAAAGAAAAGAGGAAAGCTTATATAGGGAGAAATCAAGGAGAACCAGGTGTGTGTAGAAAACGAGGAGCAGGTGAAATCAATGTGTAACCATGGTAACGGACTAAACAGGAAGTAAGTGGGTCAGAAGAGAATGAAACTAAGATGGAAAAATAAACATGTGAAGATCTGAGTCACGGATCGCAACAAGCATTTTGTTAACGCATATTATTTACCGGCTTTCGCGGGCCACATAAAATAGATTTGGCCACCAGAATTTTACAGTAAAAGATGGTGTTTTTTACAGCATATATAAAAATAGAAAAAATAGCATGGAATGGAGAAACAATACCAATGTTTTTAGCAGTAAAATTCAAGCAATAGAGTTACCAGTTGTTTTTTTCCCTAAAATCTTGTCGTTTTAATGTTGTTTTTTGTTTGTTTTTCAATGTTTTAGTGTCTTACTGCGTATGGAAAAAAACAGTACCAAAATTGATTTTCTACGGTGGGAAAAAAACTAACATAAAATCTATTGTCAATTTTGTAGTGTACAATTTGATTGATAATTCGTTATGAAATAATAAGTCAAGCAGATAATCAAGTACAGTATTTATCTTTATTTTAACAAAAAATGTTTTTCGATTACTGGATGATGTCATATTTTGATTTTGGCAATATTACATTTTAAAAGATATGCAATTACTTGCAGTACATGATTTTTAATGTCAAAAGGAAAAGAAAACAAATATATTTAGTAGTAAAAGATTAAGCATTTTATTAACGCATATTATCTCCAGGCTTTTGCGGGCCACATAAAATAGATTTGGCCACTAGAATTTTACAGTAAAAGCAGTTGTTTTATTACAGCATATATAAAAATGGAATAAGTAGAATAGAATGGAGAAAGAATCCTACTGTTTTTAGCAGTAAAATTCAACCAATAAAGTTACCAGTTGTTGTTTTTTTTACCGTAAAATCTTGTTGTTTTAATTGGTTTTTGTTCGATTTTTAATGTTTTAGTGTCTTACGGCGTGGCGCAGTGGGAGAGTGTCCGTGCGCAACCCGAGGGGCCCTGGTTCAAATCCCACCTAGTACCAACCTCGTCACGTCCGTTCTGTCCTGAGCAAGACACTTCACCCTTGCTCCTGATGGGTGCTGGTTAGCGCCTTGCATGGCAGCTCCCTCCATCAGTGTGTGAATGTGTGTGTGAATGGGTAAATGTGGAAGTAGTGTCAAAGCGCTTTGAGTACCTTGAAGGTAGAAAAGCGCTATACAAGTACAACCCATTTATCATTTATTTACTGTAAATGGAAAAAACAGTACCAAATTAGATTTTTTTACGGTTAAAAAAGAACAACATAAAATCTATTGTCAATTTTGCAGTCTACAATTCAATAGATAATTTGTTTTGAAAATCATAAGTCAAGCAGATAATCAAGTACAGTATTTATTTTTATTTTAACATAAAATATTTTTGGAATACTAGATGATGTCATATTTTGATTTTGGTAATATTACATTTTAAAATATATGCAATTGCTTGCAGTACATGATTTTTAATGTCAAAAGGAAAACAAAACAAATATATTTAGTAGGAAAACATTAAGCATTTTATAAAGCATATTATTTCCTGGTTTTCATGGGCCACATAAAATAATGTGGCGGGACAGATTTGTCCCCTGGGCCTTGAGTTTGACAACGGTGTTGTAGATTGTCACTGAAGGCATCAAATCTATGAATGATCACATATGGAGTTATATACTTAACAACAAAAGGTGAAATGACTGAAAACATGTTTTGTATTGTAGTTTCTTCAAAATAGCCACCCTTTGCTCTGATTACTGCTTTGCACACTCTTGGCATTCTCTCGATGAGCTTCAAGATGTAGTCACCTGAAAGGGTTTTCACTTCACAGGTGTTATAGTTTTGATGCCTTCAGTGAGAATCTACAATGTAAATAGTCATGAAAATAAAGAAAACGCGTTGAAATGAAAAGGTGGAGTCCAAATTTATGGCCTGTAGTGTACGTTTTTAATAATAATATTGGGGGTAAACTCTGATACTATCATTTTAATTATTTATTGTATTAATTTGTATTACTCTTTTTTTTTAATTTGTAAATGAAAATAAAAAATATACAAACAGTGAAGGATGTTTAATACAACATAATACACAAGTTTATTCAGAATATCAACAAAATTATATTTCTAATGTACCTGTTCAATATAAAAATTGTATAGTACTGTACTAATATTGTATATATTTTGGATTTTCTTTTTTAAAAATAATATCAAAACTAAATACAAATATTTAAAATAATAGCATATTTTTATTGTCTTTTTTTGGACACTACTGTGATATTCTTTTTGTTCATTATTTTCTTAGTTTTTTTTGTTTTTCCTCTTTTTTTTTCCTCAATGTTGAAGTGTTTACCTTCTCTTTAAACTCCACCTCAGCTCACTACTTACGCAGTCCTTCAGTAGTTTTTTTCACCAAATACTTCTACTCTTACTCAAGTAATTATTTGTATGACTACTTTTTACATTTACTTACAGTAGAAAGAGGATTCATATGACCCCCATTCGTCACGGTTTTCCTGACACATGAAACGGGACAAATTTGATCAAATGTTTAACATTAAAGCTGCTAAAACCAATTCAATGTACATTCGTATATGCTAAGCTATTTAAAATAACGTGGACCCCGACTTAAACAAGTTGAAAAATGTATTCGGGTGTTACCATTTTGTGGTCAATTGTACAGAATACAGTATGTACTGAACTGTGCAATCTACTAATAAAAGTATCAATCAATCAAAATCAATAAAATAAAAACATTGTTATCTTAGCTTTTGTGTTACAAGTGATGAAGTTCTTAGTGTTATACATAATATGCCTTAATAATAATGAATTAATTTAGTTTTCAGAACATATTGAGGGCCCTAAAGTGTGTGATCGCCATTGCCGATTAATACCTTTTAATGACGATCATGGAAACCGATCCCCTCTGGCTAATATTGTCTTTATTTTTAGTCCCCCAGATGACTAGCTCGCAGCTAATTGTGTATGTCTGTACACCGTGTGCAGACACTCCCCAGAGTAAATAATAATCACTTCTATTACAGCAAATAAACTACAGTTCTTAGTATCTTAAGTGTCATTATCAATTGTTAGTACAAGACTAAACTGGCTACACACCTTTTGCAAGCCAAGAGCAGGCGAGCTAATAGTTATATTATAATCTTGTCCTTTTGGTCATAACCCAAAGCTCATGACCATAGGTGAGGCTGGGAACGTAGATCGAGCGGTAAATTGAGAGCTTTTCCTTCCGGCTCAGCTCTTTCTTCACCACAACGGATCGATACAGCGTCCGCATTACTGAAGACGCCTCACCGATCCACCCGTCGATCTCACGATCGACTCTTCCGTCACTCGTGAACAAGACTCCCAGGTACTAGAACTCCTCCACCCATTTGCCATTTATTAAGAAATTCAGTGAGTCGTAGACCTCCTGTCAGGCGTGTCCCTGACAGTTTGACTGTTTTAGTTTTTTCCTCTGCATTTGTCTTTGTTTCCTCTGCATGTGTAGTGTTTCCTGTCAGTGCTCTAATTTAATTGGTTTCCTGTCTTTCTCCCTGAGTGTTGTGTCCCCTCAGATGCGGCTGATTGGCACCTGGCCACACCTGGTGTCAATCAGCCCGATCCTATTTAGACCTGTTTTCTCCTCCAGTCTGTGCTGGATTATTGTCATGTATTGTCGCTCGTGTCATGTCGTATCGTTGCAGCGTAGCGGTAAGCTATATTTGGTAGCTTTGTGTAGCTTTCTGTCTTTTGTTCCCTGCTTCCAGTTTTGTTTGTTCATAGCCTAGTTTGTTATCCGCCTCGTGCGCGCTTTTTGTTTGTACCCTTTGTTTGGTTTTGTTTTAGTGTGTAAATTAAAGGCCTACTGAAACCCACTACTACCGAACACGCAGTCTGATAGTTTATATATCAATGATGAAATATTAACATTGCAACACATGCCAATACAGCCTTTTTAGTTTACTAAATTGCAATTTTAAATTTCCCGCAAGTTTCTTGTTGAAAACGCCGCTGAATGATAATGCGTACGCGTGACGTCACTGACTGTCAGGAAATATTAGCGCTGCACCACTCGCGGCTAAAAGTAGTCTGCTTTAACCGCATAATTACACAGTATTTTGGACATCTGTGTTGCTGAATCTTTTGCAATTTGTTCAATTAATAATGGAGACTATAAAGAAGAATGCTGTTGGTGGAAAATGGTGGATTGCAGCTGTCTTTAGCACTGAGACACAGCCGGTGTTTCTTTGTTTGTTGTGAAGCGGAGCGGTCGAGCGAACATGTTTTCTCTACGTCAACCAGCATGTTTTGGGATGGGGAAATTGTGATATATATCTTATCGGAGACATCATTGGATTATTTGTCGTCCTGCAGCAGCAGCAGCTGTGAGCTTGGCTCCTCGGCTTCTCTCTGAGACACTGCGTGTTCACTGCAGCCATCCGACCTCGAGGTATGTCTTTACAGTCTCTTACAATACTTAAAATCACACAAAAACTCTATTAAAACAATAAGCAGATAAGGGATCTTCCAGAATTATCCTAGTAATAAATGTGTCGCCTGGAGCCGTCGCTTTTTTTTCCCTTCTATTCCTTCACTATCAATATCTTAATTCACGAATCTTTCATCCTCGCTCAAATTAATGGGGAAATTGTCGCTTTCTCGGTCCTAATAGCTCTTACTGCTGGTGGCTCCCATTAAAAACAATTTGAATATGTGTGGAGCCCTGCAACTTGTGACGTCACGCGCACATACTTCCGGTACAGGTAAGGCTTTTCTATTAGCAACCAAAAGTTGCGAAACTTTATCGTTGATGTTCTCTACTAAGTCCTTTCAGTAAAAATATGGCAATATCGCGAAATGATCAAGTATGACACATAAAATGGACCTGCTATCCCCGTTTAAATAAGAAAATCTCATTTCAGTAGGCTTTTAAAACCATGTTTTCTTACTCAACGCCTGCCTCCTTCTCTGCATCTTAGGGTTTGTCACCAACTAACTCTGACACCTCCTCCTCAGGACTACTCTGCTACCTTTATTTTTACTTTTTCGAATCTTTTTGGAACGCAAGAGTAGCCCTAACACAACCAGAATTATTCCGTACATAAGACGCACCAGGTTTTTGAGAAAATTAAAGGACTTTAAAGGCCTACTGAAATGAGATTTTCTTATTTAAACGGGGATAGCAGGTCCATTCTATGTGTCATACTTGATCATTTTGCGATATTGCCATATTTTTGCTGAAAGGATTTAGTAGAGAATATCCATGATAAAGTTCAAAACTTTTGGTCGCTAATAAAAAAGCCTTGCCTGTACCGGAAGTAGCAGACGATGACGTCACCGGTGTGAGGGCTCCTCACATCCTCACATTGTTTTTAATGGGAGCCTCCAGCAGCAAGAGCTATTCGTACCGAGAAAACGACAATTTCCCCATTAATTTGAGCGAGGATTTGTGGATGAGGATATTGATAGCGACGGACTAGAAAAAAGAAAAAAAAATCAAGTACAAAAAAAAAAGGCAATTGCATTGGGACGGATTCAGATGTTTTTAGACACATTTACTAGGATAATTCTGCGAAATCCCTTATCTTTCTATTGTGTTGCTAGTGTTTTAGTGAGTTTAATATTTCCTGATAGTCGGAAGGGTGTATCTGCGGGTGTGTTGACGCCAGTGTGATGTAAATCGACGGCAGCTGTACGGACGGCACAAGCTCAGCTGATCTCCGGTAAGTGGCGACTTTTTACCACAATTTTCTCACCGAAAACTGCTGGTTGACATTTGGTCGGGATCCATGTTCGCTCGACCGCTTTGATCCATAGTAAAGTTTCACCTCTAAACAAGGAATCACCGATGTGTTTGTGTGACTAAAGGCTAAAGCTTCCCACCTCCATTTTTCTACTTTGACTTCTCCAATATTAATTGAACAAATTGCAAAAGATTCAGCTACACAGATGTCCAAAATACTGTGTAATTATGCGGTTAAAGCAGACTACTTTTAGCCGTGTGTGTGTGCAGCGCTAATGTATCCTAACAGTCCGTGACGTCACGCGTACACGTCATCATTCCGCGACGTTTTCAACAGGACACTTCACAGGAAATTTAAAATTGAAATTTAGTAAACTAAAAAGGCCGTATTGGCATGTGTTGCAATGTTAATATTTCATCATTGATATATAAACTATCAAACTGCGTGGTCGGTAGTAGTGGGTTTCAGTAGGCCCTTAAGTGCGCCTTATAGTCCGGAAAATACCGATCTCACTAATGGATGACTGGCCTCGTAATCGGCGCCTACTCGGAACATCCCTAGACGTTTGAGAAACACCTATTTTGAGGGCCGACATTTGCGGGATGTGAACAAAACTGTGTGAAGGCACTGACTGTCCATAAAGTCCACGTCCTGTCCGCTCTGTGCGTGTCTCAGCTTGTTGGTGACCACCCTCAGCTCCATGAGCAGCTGCCTGGTCCTCACATCCGGCCGTCCGAGGTCCACCTCTATCTCCGGGTTGTTGATCTGACTGGCCAGGCCGTCGCCCGTCACCTCTGGAAGATACCTGAAAGGTCCACGCAAAAAAACGTTCACGACGTTCACGCGGCCCGTGGGCGCTCGCTCACCTCCCACGGCTCTGCCCGTTCCAGCAGCGGTCCTCGTTGGTGACGTCAGAAGCCATTTTGTCATCGCTGCAGATGGTGTGTGGGAGGGACACCCAGAAGCTCCCCATGGGCCGCAGACGCTCTTTCAGTTCGGTAACCTGCATGGAGGCAGCCTGTGAGTCGGACTAAAAGTGTTCTGTTCCGCGTGGAAGCCACAGCGCTTGTCGCGTCCCTTCCACCCACGTGAGTCAGAGTTTTGTGGGAAACAGAATATGGTCGGAAAGACATGTCTGCTATGTCGCCGAAGATCGGTTGTGAAGTCTCCTTCTCACGTGCCAAAGCAGTCCGACTGATATCATCTCATAATTTAAAACTGGGGTTATTTTGCGGCCCCCAATTTAATTTAAAGGCCTACTGAAATGAGATTTTCTTATTTAAACGGGGATAGCAGGTCCATTCTATGTGTCATACTTGATCATTTCGCGATATTGCCATATTTTTGCTGAAAGGATTTAGTAGAGAACATCGACGATAAAGTTCGCAACTTTTGGTCGCTAATAAAAAATCCTTGACTTTACCGGAAGTAGCAGACGATTCGTGGATGAGGAAATTTAGAGTGAAGGACAAGAAAAGAAAAAGAAAGGCGATTGCAGTGGGAGCGCTTCAGATGTTATTAGACACATTTACTAGGATCATTCTGGAAAATCCCTTATCTGCCCATTGTGTTGCTAGTGTTTTAGTGAGATTAAATAGTACCTAAAAGTCAGAGTGGTGTGGCCACAGGTGTGTTGACCGCGACTGTCTCTGAGGGAAGTCACGCAGCTGCAGCAGGACGGAAGGTCCGCTGATGTCTCCGGTAAGAGCTGACTTATTACCACAATTTTCTCACCGAAAACTGCCGGTTGACATGTGATCGGGATCCATGTTCGATTAACCGCTCTGAACCATAGAAAAGTTTCACATTCGGGAATTTTAAACACGGGTGTGTTTGTGTGGCTATAGGCTAAAAGCTTCCCACCTCCATCTTTCTACTTTGACTTCTCCATTATTAATTGAACAAATTGCAAAAGATTAAGCAACACAGATGTCCAGAATACTGTGTAATTGTGCGAATAAAGCAGACTACTTATAGCTTGGATCGGGCTGGAAAATAATGTCCGCTACAACCCGAGACGTTAAACGCACTCCTCATCATACCGCGACGTTTTCAACACAACACTTCGCGGGAAATTTAAAATTGCAATTTAGTAAACTAAAAAGGGCGTATTGGCATGTGTTGCAATGTTAATATTTCATCATTGATATATAAACTATCAGACTGCGTGGTCAGTAGTAGTGGGTTTCAGTAGGCCTTTAAAAGTTTAATGTTAGTGCGGCCCGCAAGTTTTATATGAATGGCGCTTAACAGCGTTGTGTTATTTGGGTCCAAAATGGCTCTTTCAACGTTCTGGGTTGCCTACCCCTGCGTTAGTGGAAAAGCGGCAAATGAGTGAACGCGAAATAGATGTTGCCATGGAGACAAGGGTTTTCTTACGTGCCTGGCTGCAATTCACACCACGACACCCGTCCGTCAGTAATAACAGTCCCCGTTGTGTAAATGGAAAAAAAAAAAAAAACGAATACAATGATTTGTGAATCCTTTTTAACCTATATTCAATTGAATAGACTGCAAATACAATATATTTAATGTTCAAACTGGTAAACTTATTTTTTTCTGCAAATTATTATTTCATTTGGAATTTGATGCCTGCAACATGTTTCAAAAAAGCTGGCTCAAGTGGTAAAAACGACTGAAAAGTTGAGGAATGCTCATCAAACACTTATTTGCAACATCCCACAGGTGAACAGGCTATTTGGGAACAGGTGGGTGCCATGATTGGGAATAAAAGCAGCTTCCATGAAATGTTCAGTCATTCACAAACAAGGACGGGGTGAGGGTTATCACTTTGTGAACAAATGCGTGAGCAAATTGTCAAACAGTTTAAGAACAACATTTCTCAACAAACTATTCCAAAGAATTTAGGGATTTCACCATCTACGGTCTGCAATATCATCAAAAGGTTCAGAGAATCTGGAGAAATCATTGCACGTAAGCGATGATGTCACGGACCTTTGATCCCTCAGGCGGTACTGCATCAAAAAGCGACATCAGTGTGTAAATGATATCACCACATAAGCTCAGGAACACTTCAGAAAACCACTGTCAGTAACTACAGTTGGTCGCTTCATCTGTAAGTGCGAGTTAAAACCATGAAAAGCCAAAGCCATTTATCAACAACACCCAGAAACGTCACCGGCTTTGCTGGGCCCAAGCTCATCTAAGATGGACTGATGCAAAGTAGAAAAGTGTTCTGTTGGCTGACGCAACCACATTTCAAATTGTTTATTGTCAGAACCATCCGGATTGTTGTAGGCGCAAAGTTGAAAAGCCAGCATCTGTGATGGTATGGGGGTGTATTAGTGCCCAAGGCATGGGTAACTTACACATTTGTGAAGGCACAATTAATGCTGAAAGGTACATACAGGTTTTAGAGCAACATATCTTGTCCAGGGTGTACCCTGCCTTCCGCCCGATTGTAGCTGAGATAGGCGCCAGCGCCCCCCGCGACCCCGAAAGGGAATAAGCGGTAGAAAATGGATGGATGGATGTTGCCATCCAAGCAAAGTTATCAATGAAGCCCTTGCTTATTTCAGCAAGACAATGCCAAGCCACCTGTTACAACAGCGTGGCTTTGTAGTAAAAGCTAGACTGGCCTGCCTGTAGTCTAGACCTGTCTCCCATTGAAAATGTGTGGCGCAATATGAAGCCCAAAATACCACAACGGAGACTCCGGACTGTTGAACAACTTAAGCTGTACATCAAGCAAAAATGGGAAAGAACTTCACCTGAAAAGCTTAAAAAAATTTCCTCAGTTCCCAAACGTTTACTGAGTGTTGTTAAAAGGAAAGGCCATGTAACACAGTGGTAAAAAGGCCCCTGTGACAACTTTTTTGCAATTTGTTGCTGCCATTAAATTCTATGTTAATGATTATTTGCAAAAAAAAATAAGTTTCTCAGTTCGAACATTAAATATTTTGTCTTTGCAGTCTATTCAATTGAATATAAGTTGAAAAGGATTTGCAAATCATTGTATTCTGTTTTTATTTACAAATTACACAACGTGCCAACTTCACTGGTTTTTGTAAATCAGAGCTTTTTTCTACTAAAATGAATCGATTTATTTTATCAATTGTTGCAGCCCTAGAAAATAGTGAATTAAACCTAATTTTTGTAGTTGTCAACGGAGTCTTTTTGTTAATAGTTTATAGCTGCTTATTTATAGTCAACACAACTCTTTACATACAATATTATTAACGTACTTCAACTGCATTTTCATTGATTTTGTCTTTTATGGACACATTTGGGCAAAATGGTTTAAAAAACACGACTGTTCTCACCAGTCGGTCCAGGTTGGTGCCTGCAGCAGTGGTGGGTTTTTCCTCTGGGGTGTAGGTGCGGAAAGGCCTCCTGTTGCCACCTGGCTCTTTGGGGGAGCGCTTGGACCGTCCCGGAAGAGTTCTGGGATTTCCACAACCTTGGAACACCTACAAGAACAACATTTAATTCAGACCCACTGTCTGTCGGCAAAAGTTTGGTCGGACAAACAATCTACTGAATCTGAGGTGGTGTTTTTACTGCCTTCAGCCAAACCGCCTCACTTTGTCTTTCTTTCCCTTTAAGGAAAAAAGCCAAGATGCAAAGGAAAGAACTCCCTGTTCCTTGAAGCGCTGCCACGTATCAGAGCTGGACGTGGGTGCCTTTCAGGTGGGTTGGCTTGCCAAGCTTCAGTCTCACTGTCGGACTGTCATCACGCTGTGCGTGGGAATGTGTTGCGTGGCTCGAAATGGACATTCCAGCGAGACAACAACCAATATGATACGTGCGAGACAACAACCAACATTACACGAGTGAGACAACAACCAAAATGACGTGCGAGACAACAACCAACATCACACGGGCAAGACAACAACACACATCATAGAGCAAGACAACAACCGACATCATACGAGAAAACAACCGACATCATACAAGACAACAACCAACATCATACGTGCGAGACAACAAACAACATCACACGAGCAAGACAACAACCAACATCATACGAGACAACAACCGACATCATAGGAGCAAGACAACAACCGAAAATATACGAGACAACAACCGACATCATACAAGACAACAACCGACATCATACGAGCGAGACAACAACCGGCATCATACAAGACAACAACCAACATCATACGACCGAGACAACAACCGACATCATACAAGACAACAACCGACATCATACAAGACAACAACCGACATCATAAGAGACAACAACTGACATGATAAAAGCAACAACCGACATCAATCGATAATATACGAGCGAGACAACAACCGATATCCTATGAGCGAGACAACAACCGACATCATTCGAGCGAGACAACAACACACATCATACAGCAAGACGACAACAGACATCATACGAGAAAACAACCGACATCATATGAGAAAACAACCGACATCATACAAGACAACAACCAACATCATACGTGCGAGACAACAAACAACATCACACGAGACAACAACCGACATCATACGAGACAACCACTGACGTCATACAAGACAACAACCTACATTATACAAGCGAGACAACAACCGACATCATACCAGCGAGACAACAACCGACATCATACGAGCGAGACAACAACCAACATCATACGAGCGAGGCAACAACCGACATCATACGAGCAAGACAACAACCGACATCATACGAGCAAGACAACAACCAACATCATATGAGCGAGGCAACAACCGACATCATACAAGACAACAACCAACATCATACGTGCGAGACAACAAACAACATCACACGAGACAACAACCGACATCATACGAGACAACCACTGACGTCATACAAGACAACAACCTACATTATACGAGCGAGACAACAACCAACATCATACCAGCGAGACAACAACCGACACC